>NW_015170961.1:284399-285606 GCF_001447785.1 Gekko japonicus
AGGTCTACTGTGGAGTTCCCAGTGTTGCCACTCTGAGCCAGAAAAAAGAAACTCTCTTGTGTAGGGACCATTCGCCCTCCTGGACTGTCTGGCCGTTCAGCCTATCTGCTTGGGTGTTGATGACTCCCTTCACATACTCTGTCATGATCAATGTCAGATTGGATTCTGCCCAATTCGATAACTGAGTTGCTTCCCTGTGTAAGGCTAAGGACCTGGAACCCGTTTGTTGAGGTAAGCCTTCGCTGAGATGTTGTCCATCCGAACAAGGATGTGGTTCCCCCGATCTAAGGGGCGAAGTGTTGAAGGGCCCACCTAATGGCTCGAAGCTCCAGGAGATTAAACAGCAGTTTCCTTTCTGCTATGGACCATCTGTCCTACACTGGTTGATGGAGGAAGGTGCCCCCCCCCCCGAGTCTGATAGACTGGTGTTATAGAAAATTTGGATCCGGTCCTGGATCCAAAGGGACTTGCCTTGAGACAGATTGTTCAACTTGGTCCACCAGCACAGACTTAATTTCACCTGGAGAGGTACTATGGACCCTCTGCCCACTGCAAGGAAAGATCTATCTATAAGGCAATAGAGTTTTGGTATGGCTGTAAAAATAGTTGTAGTCTGGAGTGAAAACCTTCCCCACTGTAGCGTGTCAAAAGCCACGACCATGAGGCCCATCATCTTGGTCAGGGTGAAGTCCTGGCTTGAATAATTTGGTTAACCTACTCTTTGATCTTTCTGGCCTTTTTGACAGGAAGATAAAGCTTTGTAGCTTGAGTGTCCATTACCACTCCAAGTGTTCCAGATGCCGTGTGGGAGTCAGAGAGCTTTTCTGCATGTTCACCAGGAACCCGAAGTCTTGCAAGCACTGCAAATGCGAATCCCTTGTTCTTGAAGACAAATGACCGGAAGAACCAGGATCTTTGTAAACACCCAGGGAGCTGATGAGACGCCAAAGGGCAGGGTTCGGAACTGGAGATGAGTCTCCTCCACGCAGAAATGTAGGACTCTTTGATGGTGTAAGAAGATTGGAACGCACATGTATGCCTCTGCCAAGAGGAGAGGAACTCCCTGGGTCGTAAGGATTCCACAATGGATCTGAGGGTCTCCATGTGAAAGTGTCTGTGTTCAACATCTGTGTAAGTATTTCAAATCTAGGATAGCCCTCCGATCCCCGTTCTTTTTAGGGACCGTGAAGAAGATGGAGTAGACCCC
>NW_015170962.1:0-4761 GCF_001447785.1 Gekko japonicus
GGGGGCAGTCTCTGGGGCCAGAACTTGATAGGATTAATAGCTAGAACCCAACCCGTTGATGAATAGGTTCCCAGACTTAGACAAAAGGGAAACATGGGTTTTTGATCGGTGTCAGGAAGGTTTGTTCATGATTTCAATGTTTGATTAGTTTATCTTGGTATCCTGCAGGAGGAGGCAGGATGGACATATGTTGGGACAAAAGATTTATACACAGGCATAAGTATCACAAAAGGGGGACATGTGAAGGTTTGGAGACAGAGGAGCTATTTGCCAGGTAGCTACTGAATAGCTATAGATATGCAGATACTTTACCTGATGGAACTCGCAATTGTTTCATATGCATACCTATGCATACCTTTGCTGGGTGGAGGGGGGTTGGAGATTGCTTCGAGGGCTGCCTTGTGCAACCAGAAATGGAAAACCTTTTGCAGAGCTTTGGCTAGCTCTGTGGTTCAGGTCAAGAGTGTCCTCTTTGGCCTGACTTTGTGGGTTTCTGGTTCAGGTCAAAAGTGAGGTGCCCCACTGTTAGAGCGACCCGTGAGTAAGGCAGCACCTCTGGGCTACACCCCTCCCCTCCACAACTGAAGCCTGAGGGACATGGAGGCACAGATCTCACCTCCAGCTGGGAACCAGGAGGAGGCTCCAGCCACCAGGCTCAGCTCCTCCCTTCTCTGCTCTCCTACCCCACTTGGCTGCACCAAGCCAAGTTTCTATGGTATCCCTTCTCTGCAGCAGTGCAACACAGCTCAAGCCTCTCACAATAGGTTTTGAATGATCCTGCGGTTTTCATTAGGGTTGCCAGGTCCAAGAGCGACCACCCTCTGGCCACCCTCTCCTCTTGCCCAGTTTAAAGGGCAGCTGGTCAGCAGGGACCATGTGGCCCACTGACAAGCTGGACAGCCCTTTAAATCCAGCAGGAGAGAGGGAGGGGTGGTTGCAGGTGCAGGCTCCACTCATAAAAAGACCCATGACTTCCCCCTCCCTCCCTCCTGCTGAATTTAAAGGGCCTTCCAGCTGGTCAGCAGGCCATGTAGTCCCCACCAACCAGCTGAAGCGCTATAAATTGGTCAAGAGAGGAGGGAGAGGGGTGGTCGCTCTCGGGGTGGGGGTGGGGCTTAATGTAAGAACATAAGAGAAGTCAATGTTGGATCAGACCAATGGCCCATCCAGTCCAACACTCTGTCACACAGATGCCAAAAATACCAGTTGCCATCAGGAGGTCCACTAGTGGGGCCAAGACACTAGAAGTGCTCCCATTGTTCCCCCCCCAAGCACCAAGAATACAGAGCATCACTTGCCCCAGACCGAGAGTTCCTATTTATATCTTGTGGCTAATAGCCACTGATGGACCTCTGCTCCATATGTTTATCCACTGTTAATCACCAGCTCAGCAGGGGTGAATTGGAGCCCCCAGAAGCAGGGGAAACCCCACCCAGATCTGGGGGCTGTGTTACCACCAATGGCCTGCCTCTTTGGGGAAATTAGCTATGTGGCAGGAGAGGCCAGAGGAGTACAAAGGACCTCACACCAGTTTATACCAAGGTCTAGTACAGTAGGAAGACTTCAGATGTGAAGAGTAAATTAAACAGTTTTTATTAAAGAATTCCCCTAGTTACAAGCACATTAAGCACTCAAAAAGAGCAAGCAATTAGAACTGAGAAAGCAGAGGTGATGATAGTGAATAGAGGGGACAGTTACGGGATAATACGAGCTGTCCAGACATGCAGAGGGCCATGAAAAAGGGGTTGTGGCCCAAACATAGGTTTGGAGGTAGACTGCCAGTTGGCATCAGGGCAGGGGCACACCATCTGAGGCCATGTGCATGGACAGATATTGACATTAGAGAACAATGCTGACTAATGGGAGGTCTTGAGGGGCTTGCTCCAGATGAAGACAGAAGATTACATTGGGCCAATTGTGTGTCCCAGGGGGTGTGGTTGTAAGGAGGGGCATGGCCTATGTGTGACCAATGAGGTCCCATAGGGACAGAGACTGGATTAACAATAGCTGTGATAGGTTTGAATGGTTGGGCTGGGAGTATCCTTTGTGGAACGATAGTGTGGTCTGGTGTTTCCCTGCTGCCAGACAAAAGAGATGATGTTTCTTAATATGCGGCAGGATGAACCTGAATGGGAGACCATTCACTAGACATGGAGAGTTAATGTTTACCTTAATAGGTCTGACATAGGTGTAAGACAAATATATGGAGACAGGAATGAGAGGATTATTCCAAAGGTATACAAAGTATACAAGTGAAACAGAAGTTGGGGCTGGAAACATGCAACAGTCTTCATTCTTGACAATAGCATAGACCAGAGGCTCTTTGTCCCTGCCTGCCTGTATGTTTGACATACAAAAGTCTAGCTATTTGGTCAGTAGAAGATGCCTGAGGTGAGAGCAGAGACTTGCCCATTTTGGACTGAGCTGACAGGAGAGAAGACTGAGGAGGGGGGGTTGCTTGCATGGAGGATGCTTGACAGTGCAGCCAGCCTGGAGAATCTTCTCTCAGCTTGAGTTTTCCCAGCCAAGATAAGGTTCCCCCAGTCTCCCAGCAAAAGCCACTGTTTAAGCCAAGCCTGGCTTCATAAGGGCACTGCTTGCGAAGGTTCAGGGCTTGTTTTGGGTTCTCTCTCTCTCCCCGAAAAGACCACCCCAGGTTCAGGGGCCAGGAGGCTGATTACAGCTGGCAACCCTAGTCTCCATTAATCAGGTTTTTATATATACCTTTCAGTTAGTGCAACCTGAAGATGTGGACAGAATACTTTGAAATTGGACCTCACTAGTAGTCTGTTGGATCCATGTTCCTCTTGGCTAATAAAAATTACCTGGAATATCTCACTAGCTGGGAAGATTACTGACATCTCCTTGACTGAAGCATCTGTTTTTGATAGAATTTTCACCTTGATGGAGTGACACACATTCAGACCTACAAAATCGCTGTTACCAGAATAAGTTGTGGAGGTGATATGGCCCATCACCTATGGCCCATCACTAATACCAGGAGTCCAATTATAAGTATATGAGGAAACAACATCTGGTTAAATTATATGTGTGATAAAACTCTGTAACAGGTTTTTGAATGTGTGTCTAGAATATAGAGATAATAGTGACGACTGAGGAAGGCCCTTAGGGGCCGAAACGTGTTTGGTCTTCAGTTGTAAAGTATTTACCCATCATATGTATGTATAGAGGATAAGCTTTTATAGTCTGATCTTAGACAAAGTAATTTTTTAATCAGGAAAGTTTTAACATGTGTACACCTAATAAATATTTGTACTTTTATATATATATGGTTTAGTTTAGCCCTTTTTGGTTCGTAGTCATATCCTGGGTTGAGTCCCCCCCCCTTTTTTTTCCAGCCTCTGCTAGGCCTCCAGGGCCAACCCAGACTTTCCCGGAGGTGAGGTGGGAGTTTCTTTACACCCAGCTTGTGTGGCTGGCTGAGTGCCTCTTCTGCTTGCCCACCTCTCGCCTCTGCACCTCATCTTCTGCCAGGCATGAGGAGCCCAGCTCGCCCAGGCTTCTTGCCTCCTGCTGCTTTGGCCCTCTGGTGCACGGGTGAGTCCCTAAAGTTTGACTCTTCCTCTACAAGTCTCTGGCGCTGGAGGTATTCTCCTTCCCTCCTGCCTGCTATGGCTGCATAATTGTGAGAGATTTCGTAACATAGTGTTCCTGCCAGGGAAGCTGGGGACCCTGCCCATGAGTCTCCATTTCATCCTCACAACAACCCTTTGGGGTAGGTTAGGTAGAGAAGGGGAGATTTGGCCCGGGGTCACTCAGCCAGCAGAGTGAGAATACAAACCTGGGTCTCCCCACATCAATCTGCAACTCTGACCACTGTGCAGTGCTGCCTCTACTGATCTGTAATGTTCCAGAGGTGTTGTAATGTAATACTCAGTTTCTCAAAGGAGTGTATGCCTGTCTGTTGGTCCACTTAGGAGTCTTGATCCTGGTTGTGTGGTGGGCTAGTTGTGGCAAATGGTAGGGAAGCTCAGTATTTCTGTATACAGTTGTAGGGGCTTTATTGCAATGTGGTATGGCCTGATATTATGTTCTTATTCCAGTGTGGAGTGTGTGTGAGGCAATGGAAGCTGAGTGATAGGGTCTCTCCAAGTGATTGCCAGAAGTGAGATGCGTCCCGGTCTTACAGATAATCTTACAAATAATCCTTTGCATTTATAGCATGCTTTCAACTTTAAAAGGATCATAATGCTGACTGTGTGAGCTTAGGCAAATCACAAGAAGTAGAGCAGGAAGGGTTGCATCAGTGCTTAGTTCTTGTGGCCCTTTCTTACACACCGAGGGAAATGTTGATCGCCACTTTGGGGCCAGGAAGCAATTTTTCTCCAGGCCAGTTTGGCCCCCAGTGATCCTGGAGGGTTTTTTTTTAATCATATTCTGGGCGTGGAACAGGGGTCACTGGGGTGTGTGGGAGGTATTGGTGAATTTCCTGCATTGTGCAGGACTAGATGACCCTGGAGGTCCCTTCCCACTCTATGAGTCTATGATTCTATAATTCACCCAGGCTGGCTGTGGGCACGCCAGCACCTCTGTCAGGTAGAAGCGCCTGAGATCCTCCCCCTCCCCTTTTCCTTTGCCCGACTTGGAGGCGAAGGGAAGGGAGAGGGGGGAAAGAATGGATCCCAGATGCTTCTGCCTGTCAGAGGGGCTGGTGCACACTTCAGGTGATGTCAGGGGGTGTGGCATATGCTAATAAGTTATACTAATGAGCTCCTGCAGCTCTTTTTCTACAAAATGACC
>NW_015170962.1:4889-28708 GCF_001447785.1 Gekko japonicus
ATAGAGCACAACAAGGAAAGGAATGAAGGAAGCTACTTCTTTTATATTTGTATGAACATAATTAGTATATATTGATTATAAACATCTGTTCTCTGCTCCCCAGTAGGGACCCCAGTAGCTTATTTTTGTTATATTTATTATTAATTTACTTAATTCATTTATACCCTACTTTTCTCCTCAATGGGGGCCCAAAGTAGCTTGCATCACTCTCCTTCCCCCATTTTATTGTCACAGAAATCCTGTGAGATAGGTTAGGCTGAGAGAGTGTAACAGGCCCAAGGTCACCCAGCAAGCTTCTATGGCCTGAGTGGGGATTTGAACCTGGGTATTCCAGATTTTAAATTCTCCTGCGGCCTGCCCAGTAATCTATTCAGAACGATCAGATCTGCTGTGCTCTTCTAATCTTTCTGTTGTAACATCCAGCCTAGAAATGCCGCCCAAAAGTTTATCCTACTTAAACTGTTACACAGACAAATCTATCCTTTGACTGTGGTGCCAGAAATAAAGAGGCAATATCAGTCAGCTATTTCATAGCTTCTACATATCTGGGTACCAAATGTTTGATTTGTTGCTACTGACATTGATATCGGGAAAGCAGATCTGCAGTTGTCTTAGGCCAGAGGCTCAGAGCTAGATTTTATTTAAAGGAGGCTTCTGGCTTTTACTGCAAAGAACAGTCCCTTGTCTCTTCCTCTGTCTATCTGTGCACATTGATAACCCTGCTTTTCTTCCAAATGGGGACCCCTCCAGAAGGCTTATGTCAGGGTGTGTGGCCTTCTGACACATTTCCAGTGATGTCAGGGGGTGTGGCCTTCTGACACAATTCCGGTGATGTCAGGGAGTGTGGCCTTATGACACACTTCCGGTTATATCAGGGGGTGTGGCATATGGTAATGAGTTATGCTAATGAGCTCCTGCAGCTCTTTTTCTACAAAAAGACCCCTGAAAATGGCCACTCAGTGGTAACTTGGTAAACAAACAAACTTGGTAAAATCTGTAAAATTATTGAGGAAATTGCAGTTATAGCAGAGCAAATACTACATGTTTCTACCACATGTAATGGAAATTTGCAGAAACTAGTAACTATTGGAAAACAGTAGCAAAGATAATCTCAGTTGGTACTGGATTTAAAGTTTCCTGAGTGTGAGAATTCTTCTGGGTCTCATGGACCACAGGTTTGGCACTGTGAAGTGCCAAGGAAGAGAGGAGATTGATGTAATCACCGCTGCCCTCTGACAGGTTTCCAATCCAGGAAGCTTTCAATCATGCTTCACATATGAGAGAAAGGAGGATGGAGGGGAGCATATGAGCCCAGCATGCAAGCCATGTTTGTGTGTGTCTCTGAAAACAGACGTTTGTCATGACATCTTAGTTGTAAGAAATAATTTTTAAACATAGTTCAGCTAAACTGCAGAGCTCAAGAAACAAAAAGCTTGTTACCTGGATGGTCTGAGCATTTAGTTAAAAGCAATCAAGAAGAGATTCATCCAGAATAAATCATGAGCACTAGAGAATTTATGTGCACCCAAGTGCAAAATAACGTATGTTGAATGTCTGGTCTGTTGAGCAATCACTGCAGAATTTCATTTAAGATTCTAAGCTAAAGCAAAACTTTTTCTGGAAATGACACTGAATTTATTACACAGTCAAACACTGTAAATTAGAGAAAGCTGTATGCTGAATAATGTACATTTTGGAGACATCACTAGTTAGAACCTTTTACCTGAAATGATAATGTGCGTGTGTTTTATCGGCTGTAAGAGGAAAATACAAATATTGCCTTGTGATGACATTTTTAAAAGGGATTGTTGTGTCTGCATATTAGCATCTAGCTAAAACAGATAGTTTCTGACTAGCATTAGGCTGAAAAAAATCTCTCTCGTTCAAACAGTTACGACTACATATGTAAAAAGTATCACTTTTCTGAATTGAACAAAAAAAACCTACCAGTAGAGGTCACCATTTACTACGTTCAGCAAACCTGGAAACTTGCCCAACTGTAAAGTTATTGTGAGGAAGAGAGACGGGGGAAAAAACCTTCTATTCTAAGAAAACTAACCCATTATTAAAGAAAGATGAAGTTCTCTAGATCAGATTTTTATCTCCTGAGAATTCTTTTTTTCTCTTTCTCAAGTCTTTAGCAGCTTGTAGCTACAGGCCAGCATTTGAATGAATATAGTTCATTGGAGATGGTCAGTGGCCTGTTTTAAGAAGCATGGTGTTAGCAAGGTGAGGGTATCCCCTGAACCCTGAAGTCCCCAGATACACAGGGGGCAGGGTTCAGCATGGGTTCAGCATGGGAACAGCATGGGGACTGCTGTTTCACAAAGAAACGTCCAATGCATTGTGAGACTACTGAACTAGTTTGCCTAGTCTTTCAACAGGCAGAAGGATAGTTTATCAGGAAAGTGTTACACCTCCCTTATTGGGACTTTTTTTGTCATAACAGCTTTCATATCTGCCTCCTCGATGGTGTAGTGGTTAGGAGCACAGCCTCTAATTTGGGAGAAACAGGTTTGATTCCCTACTCCTCCACATGCAGCTGTCTCAAGAGCAGTTCTCGAAAGAGCTCTCTCAGCCCCACCTACCTCACAGGGTTTCTGTTGTGGGGCAAGGAAAGGAGATTGTAAGCCTCTCTGAGACTCCAAGTGAAGGGCAGGTTATAAATCCAATCTCCTCCTTCTTCCCAGACTACCCAAGGCAGTATTGAATAATCAAAGCATAAATCTTACTTCTCCCAACCCTGATAAGCACTATGATTTAAAATGGTTGCTGCTTGTAACTTCTCATGTACTTTTAAGAGCACTAATTTTTCTCCCTAGCTGCAGAAGTAATAATCTCACAATCCAAATTCACCAATGTTTTCCCTTCTTTCCTGCTCAATTCTTAGATCTGTATTCATCAGAAATATCCTGATACATGAATGATTATAAAGTGTGATCCAATCACCCTCCCCCCCCCAAATAAAAAAATCATGCGCCATCTCTCTTCCTGGGCATTCAGGTTTTTGCACTCTGGAATCTGTCTCAGGACATTTCCAAGGCAGCCAGGGAATCCTCAGTCAACAGGCTCTCCTTGATAGGGTTGTGACATACTATTTCACACTGTGGTTCCAACTTTCTAAAACTGGCACACACACTGCCACTTGGGGATGCTGTGCTACCATCCTTTGACTTAGCTGACACACGTGTTGGTAAACCACTATCAAAAGATGCAATTACACATGTGTATTTGGAATGTAACTAGTCAAAAATTGGAGCCAAATATATATCTTTAATTAATCTCAGCTGGGTAACTGAATTACTGTTAGAGAGGAGATGTCACGAGCAGCACTGAACGGAATTAGAATAATAGAGTCACAGAGTTGGAAGGGGCCCTACAGGCCATCCAGTCCAACCCCCTGCCCAATGCAGGATCAGCCTCGAGCATCCCTGACAAGTTACTGTTAGCAAAAGTTAAATGATCAATTAACAGATGGAACTACAGATTATAGTTAATAGTTTGCAACTTGCTGTTTGTCTTTAACTTCTTCCTGAAACACAGACTTAAAGCAGTTTCCTTGTTATACATCCCCTCACCATTTTTCTTAAAGCCGACTCGGATCACCATTTCGGGATCCCAGCAGTGAGAAAGGATGGAGGAAACTTTTAATCGGGGTGCTCACTGTGCAAGTGGGAACGTTAAGATCCTATAATATTGGGAGTCTCTTTCTTCTGTCTCCAGTATGGTTGGAAGGATTGTCAGGGGAGGGCTGAAAATTTTATCCTAAGTGGATGAGAGAGTGAGCATTAGCCCCAGTAATATGTCATGCCTTTCATTGCCCTTAGTATAGGGATGCTTTCTCTTATGTGCCTGAAACTTGGGAGGGAGAATCCCTTGGGCAAGGTAAACAATCCCTAAGATTTTAATCCCAGTGGGGAAAAGGAAACTACAGGCTTTAATGTTTATCATGGATTACAAACCTGATTAATTTAAAAATGCCATTGCAATATTAAATATTAAGAATAAATGTAGAAAATGACCAAAAATGTGAATGAGTCTGTGAATACCATCAACTGTAATGCCTTTTGCCAGTGTCACATTTTTTACTGTATCTGTTCTTTCCCATTCATCTTCAGCCCCAATTTAGCATTCTGCCAGCATTCTGTAATTGTAGGTAGGTTTTTATTCTCTTCCATGAAGGGACTATCTGCATTTTGTCTAGATCTTCAGCAGCCTATTGGGGATGCCAATTTGTTATCACTGAAATTGGCAAAGGACAGTGATGATCAACCCACACAAACACAGGATACTGCTGGACTATGGAACAGTTTGCAGATATCCAAGGTAATGTAGCAAAAAAGAAAGTAGGGAGTATATATGCAAAAGGGGAGAGAAAGGAAAAGAATAAGGTTAAAATTGGCAGCCTCTAAGCAGAGCACAGCCTACATACGTCCTGGATTGTCCAACCGGAAATGAAAGAAGAGACTCTTTCAGCTTAATGAAACACAGGATGAAGAGGTATGTATGAATTTCATGATATCTTCAAAGATGGATGTTCCATTGATTCAACATCCTATCTCCATGTCTTAGGTGAGAAGGATCTCTGCCCCTTAAGACATCTACAATGACTATATTTGGAAGATATTACCTGTAGGTTTTCCATGTGAGAAGTTTCTGGAAACAGTCCCCTTTACTACTATGAACTTGGTCATGGTCAGTTAACTGAAGCTAATCTGCTTTTTCAGTCTACTTATTATTTGCCTGTCAGTGCATCTGGCAAAAATTACTCTCTTTTTTTGTCATGAGATGGTCCCTTTGTTTTAATATAGCTTGGAACTGATCCAAATTCCCACAATAAGATCCACAGTGAACTCCCATGTTATTGATCCTCTGTGACTACAGTATATGAGTATAGAACTTGTATTAATCACAGAATTCAGACTTTTTAATGCCATGTCCACAAACTCAGGTTTAACTTTTAAGTCATTCTGACAATCAAATGGCTAGGCAGTGCAATAGTCAGCCAGTACTGGTTATATTCCTTCCACTCGAGAAGGAAATGGCAACCCACTCCAGTATCTTTGCCAAGAAAACCCCATGGACAAAAGGCTAAAAGATATGACGCCGGAAGATGAGCCCCTCAGGTCGGAAGGTGTCCAATATGCTACTGAGGAAGAGCAGAGGGCAAGTACAAGTAACCCCAGAAAGAGTGAAGCGGCTGGGCCAAAGCTGAAAGGACGCTCAGTTGTGGATGTGTCTGATGGTGAAAGGAAAGTCCGATGCTGCAAAGAACAATACTACATAGGAACCTGGAATGTAAGATCTATGAATCAAGGTAAGCTTGACGTGGTCAAAAATGAGATGGCAAGACTGAACATCGATATCTTAGGAATCAGTGAACTAAAGTGGACAGGAATGGGTGAATTTAACTCAGAAAACCATTATATCTACTACTGTGGCCAGGAAACTCATAGAAAAAATGGTGTGGCCTTTATAGTCAACAAGAGAGTGCAAAAGGCAGTACTGGGATACAATCTCAAAAATGACAGAATGATTTCTGTCCGATTCCAAGGCAAACCATTCAACATCACAGTAATCCAAGTCTATGCCCCAACCACTGATGCAGAAGAGGCTGAAGTGGACCGGTTCTATGAAGACCTACAACACCTCCTAGAACTAACACCAAAAAATGATGTCCTCATCATCATAGGGGACTGGAATGCTAAAGTAGGAAGTCAAAAGGTAACCGGAATAACAGACAAGTTTGGCCTTGGAAAGCAAAATGAAGCAGGGCAAAGGTTAACAGAGTTTTGTCAAGAGAACACACTGGTCATAGCGAACACCCTTTTCCAACAACCTAAGAGGCGACTCTACACATGGACATCACCAGATGGGCAACACCGAAATCAGATTGACTATATAATTTGCAGTCAAAGATGGAGAAGCTCTATCCAGTCAGTAAAAACAAGACCTGGAGCTGACTGTGGTTCAGATCATGAGCTACTCATTGCAAAATTCAGACTTAAACTGAAGAAAATCGGGAAAACCATGAGGCCATTCAGGTTTGACCTAGATCACATCCCTGATGAATATACAGTAGAGGTGAAGAATAGATTCAAGGGTCTGGATTTGATAGATAGAGTGCCTGAAGAACTATGGACAGAGGTTCGTGACATCGTACAGGAGGCAGCAATCACCACCATACCAAAGAAAAAGAAATGCAAGAAAGCAAAATGGCTTTCTGATGAGGCTTTACAAATAGCAGAGGAAAGAAGGAAAGCGAAAGGCAAAGGCGAAAAGGAAAGATTTACCCAACTGAACGCAGATTTCCAGAGAACAGCAAGGAGAGATAAGGAGGCCTTCCTGAATGAACAGTGCAAAGTAATAGAAGAAAACAATAGAATGGGAAGGACTAGAGATCTCTTCAAGAAAATTGGAGAAATCAAGGGAGCGTTCCATGCAAAGCTGGCCATGATAAAGGACAAAAACGGTAGGGACCTAACAGAAGCAGAAGAGATTAGGAAAAGATGGCAAGAATACACAGAAGAACTATACAAGAAAGACCTCAATGTCCTTGACAAACACGACGGTATAATCACTGACCTTGAGCCAGACATCCTGGAATGTGAAGTTAAATGGGCCTTAGAAAGCATTACTAACAACAAAGCTAGTGGAGGTGATGGTATTCCAGCTGAGCTATTCAAAGTCTTAGAAGATGATGCTGTTAAAGTTCTGCACTCCATTTGCCAGCAAATTTGGAAAACGCAACAGTGGCCACAGGATTGGAAAAGATCAGTATACATTCCAATCCCAAAGAAGGGCAATGCCAAGGAATGTTCAAACTATCGCACAATTGCACTCATATCACACGCTAGCAAGGTCATGCTCAAGATCCTACAAGCTAGGCTTCAACAGTACGTGGATAGAGAACTACCAGAAGTACAAGCTGGGTTTCGAAGAGGTAGAGGAACGAGAGATCATATTGCCAACATTCGCTGGATTATGGAGAAAGCAAGAGAGTACCAGAAAAATATCTACTTCTGCTTCATTGACTATGCTAAAGCCTTTGACTGTGTGGATCACAACAAACTATGGCAGGTCCTTAAAGAGATGGGAGTACCAGACCACCTCACATGTCTCTTGAGAAACCTGTATAAGGGCCAAGAAGCGACAGTTAGAACCGGATACGGAACAACTGATTGGTTCAGCATAGGAAAAGGAGTACGACAAGGATGTATACTGTCACCTTGCTTATTTAATATATATGCAGAGTACATCATGCGAAATGCTGGCCTGGATGAATCACAAGCGGGAATTAAGATTGCTGGGGAAAAGATCAACAACCTCAGATATGCAGATGATACCACTCTAATGGCTGAAAGTGAAAAGGATCTAAAGAGCCTCTTGCTCAGAGTAAAAGAGGAGAGCGCAAAAGTGGGCTTGAAGCTCAACATCAAAAAAACTAAGATCATGGCATCCGGCCCCATCACTCCTTGGCAAATAGAAGGGGAAGTCGTGGAAGTAGTGACAGACTTCACGTTCCTGGGATCCCAGATCACCGCAGACTGTGACTGCAGCCATGAAATTAAAAGACGCCTGCTCCTTGGGAGGAAAGCGATGGCGAACCTAAACAGCATGATAAAAAGTAGAGACATCACCCTGCCAACAAAAGTCCGGGAGATGATCCATGGGGTCGTGAAGAGTCGGACTCGACTGTGCGACTGAACAACAACAACAACTGGTTATATGTTATGATGGCTCAGTCTAGCTTCTGGTGACCACCAAACTATGCTGAGTCTCTGTCATATTCCAAACAATACCACTGTCACAATAATAATACTACTTTCTGGTGACTCATATCTCATGTGTACAAAACCCTTGGTAGTTCTTGAAAAGAGAATAATTTTTCAGTATACAAACCAATATAGTACTTTTGGGAATTATCTAAATGAGATATAGACTTTCCTTCTGGTTCTTTGGGTAAGATGAATCTTTGGGTTTTCTCGTCCTAAAACTGAAGATCATTATAGCCATTTCACAATGATAATACAAAGCTTCCCTGTTCAACAGAAGTCACTGCGGAGGCCATAATAGCATGACTACCACTTATTAATCTTTTATAAGTATTAGTGGGGAAATGTAATTGTAATTGATAATAGTGATAATTCAAATGATGCTTTTAATGGTTGAAAAATTATTATTTGCATCAAGGTAAAAACCACTTTATAATATTTGGAGAAAGGGAGAGGGAGCTGCCAGCTGTTTAAAGTGAACAGCTGGCTGGTGGGTTTGCCGATCAACTGTGGGAAGCCATTTCAGTGCTCCCTTTGGCTTCTCTCCCACTTGGAAGTGGGGGGAGTGAAATGGAGGACTCTAATGGCTCCTCACCCTTTAACGCAAACAGCTCACGGGCGGACCTGCCATGCTGTTTGCTTTAAAGGGCAGGAAACCATTTCAGTGCTCCTTTTTGTTTCTCCCACTTGGAAGCGGGGGGGGGAGGGGAACGAAAGGGAGGACTCTAATGGTTGCCCACCCTTTTAAAAAAACAGCTGATGGGGCCTCTTTCTTTTTTCTTCCTTCCTTCTTATCTCCATCTTTCTTTCTTTCTTTCTTCCCCCCCCCCTCTCTCTTTCCTTCCTTTTTTTAAAATCCAGGCTCACTCAGAACTTTAATCCTATTCAGCCTTTTGGCTCATGGAGTAGAATTTTAGCTTATGAGACTCTGCAGCTTAGAGGGAACACTGGAAGAGGTCAAGGGTGTGGGGTCAGTAAATGCTGAGTGTGGGGGTGGAGTGTCAAGAGTGGGGGTAGGTGGGAAAGAGAGCAAGGGCAGGGTGAATAAATACCAAGGGAGGGGGCAGTGGAGTGCCAAGGGTGGGGTAGATAGGGAGAGCTGGGGGGGTCAGTGGAATGCCAAGGGGGTGCTAGGTGGGGAGAGCAGCAAGGGTGGGGAATGAGTGAATGCCAAGGGTGGCGGGTAGAAAGGGAAAGCTTCAAAGGTCAGGATGGCAGGGGTAGATAGGGAGATCAGCAACTGGTGGGTGGAATGCCAAGGGTGATGGATAGGTGGGGAGAGCTGCAAAGGTGAGGGTGAGTGAAGTGCCAGCGGTGGGTGGTGGGTGGAGAGAGCAGCAAGGGTTGGCTAGACTGATGGAGAAAAGTGGGGGGGGGTAAAAGAGATGGGGCATAGATTGACAGATAAGGGGAATGGGTTGTTGTTGTTCAGTCGCACAGTCGAGTCCGACTCTTCGCGACCCCATGGATCATCTCCTGCCAGGCCCTCCTGTCTTCCGCCGTCCTCTGAAGCTGGCTCAATTTCATGTTCGTTGCATCGATGACACTGTCTAACCATCTCATCCTTTGCCGTCCCCGTCTTCTTTGACCTTCAATCTTTCCCAGCATCAGGGTCTTCTCCAGGGAGTGCTCCCTTCTCATTTGGTGGCCAAAGTATTTGAGCTTCAGTTTCATTATCTGGCCTTCCAGGGAACAGTCAGGGTTGATTTCTTTTAGGATTGACTGATTTGATCTTTTTGCAGTCCAAGGGACTCTCAAGAGTCTTCTCCAGCACCATAGTTCAAAAGAATCTATTCTTCGGCGCTCGGCCTTCCTTATAGTCCAACTCTCGCAGCCATACATGACTACTGGGAATACCATTGCTTTGACCATGCGGACTTTTGTTGGCAGGGTGATGTCTCTACTTTTTATCATGCTGTTTAGGTTCGCCATCGCTTTCCTCCCAAGGATCAGGCGTCTTTTAATTTCATGGCTGCAGTCACAGTCTGCGGTGATCTGGGATCCCAGGAACGTGAAGTCTGTCACTACTTCCACGACTTCCCCTTCTATTTGCCAAGGAGTGATGGGGCCGGATGCCATGATCTTAGTTTTTTTGATGTTGAGCTTCAAGCCCACTTTTGCGCTCTCCTCTTTTACTCTGAGCAAGAGGCTCTTTAGGTCCTCTTCACTTTCTGCCATTAGAGTGGTATCATCTGCATATCTGAGGTTGTTGATCTTTTCCCCAGCAATCTTAATTCCCGCTTGTGATTCATCCAGGCCAGCATTTCGCATGATGTACTCTGCATATATATTAAATAAGCAAGGTGACAATATACATCCTTGTCGTACTCCTTTTCCTATGCTGAACCAATCAGTTGTTCCATATCCGGTTCTAACTGTCGCTTCTTGGCCCTTATACAGGTTTCTCAAGAGACATGTGAGGTGGTCTGGTACTCCCATCTCTTTAAGGCCCTGCCATAGTTTGTTGTGATCCACACAGTCAAAGGCTTTAGCATAGTCAATGAAGCAGAAGTAGATGTTTTTCTGGTACTCTCTTGCTTTCTCCATAATCCAGCGAATGTTGGCAATTTGATCTCTAGTTCCTCTACCTCTTCGAAACCCAGCTTGTACTTCTGGTAGTTCTCTATCCACGTACTGTTGAAGCCTAGCTTGTAGGATCTTGAGCATGACCTTGCTAGCGTGTGATATGAGTGCAATTGTGCGATAGTTTGAACATTCCTTGGCATTGCCCTTCTTTGGGATTGGAATGTATACTGACCTTTTCCAATCCTGTGGCCACTGTTGCGTTTTCCAAATTTGCTGGCAAATGGAGTGCAGCACTTTAACAGCATCATCTTCTAAGACTTTGAATAGCTCAGCTGGAATACCATCACCTCCACTAGCTTTGTTGTTAGCAATGCTTTCTAAGGCCCATTTAACTTCACATTCCAGGATGTCTGGCTCGAGGTCAGTGATTATACCGTCGTGGTTGTCAAGGACATCGAGGTCTTTCTTGTATAGTTCTTCTGTGTATTCTTGCCATCTTTTCCTAATCTCTTCTGCTTCTGTTAGGTCCCTACCGTTTTTGTCCTTTATCATGGCCAGCTTTGCATGGAACGCTCCCTTGATTTCTCCAACTTTCTTGAAGAGATCTCTAGTCCTTCCCATTCTATTGTTTTCTTCTATTACTTTGCACTGTTCATTCAGGAAGGCCTCCTTATCTCTCCTTGCTGTTCTCTGGAAATCTGCGTTCAGTTGGGTAAATCTTTCCTTTTCGCCTTTGCCTTTCGCTTTCCTTCTTTCCTCTGCTATTTGTAAAGCCTCATCAGAAAGCCACTTTGCTTTCTTACATTTCTTTTTCTTTGGGATGGTGGTGATTGCTGCCTCCTGTACGATGTCACGAACCTCTGTCCATAGTTCTTCAGGCACTCTATCTATCAAATCCAGACCCTTGAATCTATTCTTCACCTCTACTGTATATTCATCAGGGATGCGATCTAGGTCAAACCTGAATGGCCTCGTGGTTTTCCCAATTTTCTTCAGTTTAAGTCTGAATTTTGCAATGAGTAGCTCATGATCTGAACCACAGTCAGCTCCAGGTCTTGTTTTTACTGACTGGATAGAGCTTCTCCATCTTTGACTGCAAATTATATAGTCAATCTGATTTCGGTGTTGCCCATCTGGTGATGTCCATGTGTAGAGTCGCCTCTTAGGTTGTTGGAAAAGGGTGTTCGCTATGACCAGTGTGTTCTCTTGACAAAACTCTGTTAACCTTTGCCCTGCTTCATTTTGCTTTCCAAGGCCAAACTTGTCTGTTATTCCAGTTACCTTTTGACTTCCTACTTTAGCATTCCAGTCCCCTATGATGATGAGGACATCATTTTTTGGTGTTAGTTCTAGGAGGTGTTGTAGGTCTTCATAGAACCGGTCCACTTCAGCCTCTTCTGCATCAGTGGTTGGGGCATAGACTTGGATTACTGTGATGTTGAATGGTTTGCCTTGGAATCGGACAGAAATCATTCTGTCATTTTTGAGATTGTATCCCAGTACTGACTTTTGCACTCTCTTGTTGACTATAAAGGCCACACCATTTTTTCTACGAGATTCCTGGCCACAGTAGTAGATATAATGGTCTTCTGAGTTAAATTCGCCCATTCCTGTCCACTTAAGTTCACTGATTCCTAAGATATCGATGTTAAGTCTTGCCATCTCATTTTTGACCACGTCAAACTTCCCTTGATTCATAGATCTTACATTCCAGGTTCCTATGTAGTATTGTTCTTTGCAGCATCGGACTTTCCTTTCACCATCAGACACATCCACAACTGAGCGTCCTTTCGGCTTTGGCCCAGCCGCTTCACTCTTTCTGGGGTTACTTGTACTTGCCCTCTGCTCTTCCTCAGTAGCATATTGGACACCTTCCAACCTGAGGGGCTCATCTTCCGGCGTCATATCTTTTAGCCTTTTGGTACTTTCCATGGGGTTTTCTTGGCAAAAGTACTGGAGTGGGTTGCCATTTCCTTCTCCAGGGGGATCACTCTTGGTCTGAGTTCTCTGCTGTGGCCTGTCCGTCTTGGGTGGCCCTTCACGGCATAGCCCACAGCTTCATTGAACTGCTCAAGCCCCCTCACCACGACAAGGCAGTGATCCATGAGGGGGAAGGGGAATGGGAGAAAGATGTAAATAGGGGGTAGGTAGATTGACGGATAAAGGGAATGGGAGAAAGGGAAGAAATATGGGGTAGGTTAACAGAGATGGGAGTAGACTGACAGGTAAGGGGAGGGGGAGAAAGAGGGGGAAGACTGTTAGAGAAGGAGAAAGATGGAAGGAAGCAAAGAGGGGGAAAGGACGCACCCCCTCAGGAAGTTTCTTGTGGGCCCCCACTTTTACACTTTTTATTACTGGGGACATTAGTGTTTTTAGAGCAATCAATCCAAGGATACTGTATGTACATTAAAGGGGAGCACAGGTATGCAGCAGCAGGGCCCATCCCACATCTACATGCACTTACCTTGTTCAGAAGAAGCCTTACATACATTTTACTTGGAATATTTATTGACCGCCTTTCTGCCTTGCAACACTCAAGGCGGCTTTCAATACAGCTACATACAAATTGTATACACATAGGCTTGGCCACGTGATCAAGATACCAGTTTTGGCTGCATTCTTGACAAAGTGTACAGTATGCATGCTATTTGTAGCTACATGAAGTCTTTCATACAATCTGCGGCACGCATGTAGGTCAGGGAGGACCCTGCCACTAATCGCATGCAGCCCACCCCCCCACACACACATTCAGTAACAGTGGATTGCTTGTCTGAAAAGGACTATAATCTTTAGCCTGGCAAATGGGGAATGGTAACTGACCTTATGAGCCTCAATAAAAAGGGTTGTGATTTAAGTACTTGCCTCTATCCGAATATTCAATTCCAGAACTATCTCATTAATCTTATAAATGTATGATCTTTGGCTCTGTGCATTTTGCAGATATAATTAGTGTCCATTTTACATTGGCCTGGTGTTGAACACAAGGAACAGGATTCATATTTTAACAACAATGAACTTAGCTCACCTCTTAGCCATACAAATCTTCCTTTTTCTTTACTCATTTGCTGTACAACTGAGATAATCATTCTGCTCATGATTGTGAATTAAAGGTAAATTAAAGGTAAATTTAAACTAGTTCTACCAATTCCATTAAATTTATTTCCCTCTCCCAAAATACTACAGCTCGAGGGCATCAAATGAAGCTTTTGGGCAGTAGATTCAGGATGGACAAAATAAATACTTTACACAGAGGGTGATTAAAATGTGGAATTTGCTGCCAGAGGATGTAGTGATGGCCACAGGATAGATAGCTTTAAAAGGGACTCAGGCAGATTCACGGATAAGTCTTCCAATAGCTACTAGCCATGGTGACTCCCATTGCCAGGAGGCAACATCAGGAGAAGGTCTTTGCCTCTATGCCCTCTTACTGGCCCTCCAGAGGAATTGGTTGGCCACTGTGTGAGACAGGATGCTGGACTAAATAGTCCACTGGTTTGATCCAGCAGGGCTCTCCTTAAGTTTGGTGAAGGCAACAGATAATCTGTGAAGCTTTCAGTTACAGCATACCATCCAACTGTCTTGCACATATCCACATTAGCCCTTTATTGTATGTTATTTTGTACATATAAAAATGACATCCAGCTATAAGACAGCTATGATGCTCCCCGAACCGCTTCCCTCCTTCACAGGCAAGATTTTTCCCTCCATGTTTCTTTCCCTTTTGTGACTGGGCTGCCCTAGTCTGTTCTCTTCTTTCCTGAAGAATTCTGGCCGTACCACCCTGTCACAGTATAATAGTTCAGCTGTTTGCTCAACCCAGGAACCTGAGGGAAGGAATAGGAGCTGCCTTTAGCTTATACAACTTGAATGTTTTATATTCCAAATTAACAAAATATTTTATTCAGTATAGAGGAGAAAGGTCAGATGAAATCAGGGGTAAAATTTCTGTGGTAACTCAGCATAGATAAGTTGGAGGTAAAATCAGTACATGCACAGAATTTAGTTCTTATGTTTTAGGCTAATGAGAGTTTCTTAAGCACACTTTCTTTGCACACTTTCTTTGAGTATTTTGAGTATTCTCTGACTTCTCCTGTTTCCAGAAGGCTGGTATACTCTTTCCAGTACACAAACCCCTTCTCTTGAAACATCTAATTACAGCCTTTATCGGGAATCTGTATACTAGCCATTTGGCTAATAAACTTAAAACCTGGATATCAAACCAGCAAATTCTCGGGTTAGAGCAGATCAGTCAACTTTAGACCATTGTGTCATCCTAAACCATATCATAAATAGATACAGGAAAGGGAAGGGGCCTAAGCTATATGTAGCCTTTTTAGACCTAAAGGGAGATTTTGATTCTGTACCCAAAAGTATTCTGTGGAAAAAAATAAGAGATATGGGGATTGATAAATGCCTTCTACTTTTGATTTTAAAAAACTTGTACTCTGAAACGTCTTGTCAGGCAAGGTGCTCTAAAGAGGGTGAATTAACCCCCAAGATTTTAACCACAGTTGGAATCAAGCAAGGCTGCATTTTAGTGCCTACATTATTTACTCTCTTTCTAAATGACCTGGCCCCTTTCATGAGCTGTATTGATGGCCATTGCCCAAAAATAGGTCATAAGCATGTCCCGCTGCTCCTATATGCTGACGATGCTGTCTTACTCTCACTATCTGAAATTGGGCTGAAAAGGATGCTAATGCGCTTTCTAACATATTGTGATAGGAATAGACTTTCCCTAAATTTTGATAAGTCCAAAATTATGGTGTTTTGATGAAACTGGAAGCCCAGTGAGTGGATTATACAAGGCAAATCCATTGAACAAGTTAAAAGTTTCAAATACCTTGGCATTCATTTTCATTACAGCACTAGTTGGGCCACACACACTAGGGAAACGGTAAAGTCTATAAATAGTACAGCTCTTGCAGTTTCCCGGAGGGGGGGGGTTCCACCAAAGGAAATCAGTATATTCCTGTGGCCGTCAAAGTATTCAACTATAAAATCTGTGCCAAATTGTTATATGGCATTCCAGTCTGGATTTCTGCCTTTAATGCATTGATGGAATGTGTTCAAGCTAAGTTCCTGAGGAAAATTTTAGGACTCCCAGCATGTATATCTTACGCAGCCATATGCTTGGAGTTGAATCAGAAATGGTTAGTTACAAAGGTTTAGATTATAACCATTACATTTTGGCTATGCCTTCATTTTAGATGCAACCCTAACGGTCTCATTATATATATGCTTTCTGAATCTCATCTATCTGATTGGTTAACCTATATTGAAGAGAAAATCTCAGTAATTGGACTTAACATTAATGATTTGGTCTTGCTTTCAGAGAGGCAGGCTTTCTCCTTGATCAAGTAAAGACTTATTGATATTGAGATACAAGAATTGAAAAGCCTTGCCTCTGGTCGTTCCCCAGTGCGTTGGGAGCTTTCCTCTGGTCCTACTTTCCTTGAATATTTCTCTTCTCTTTTTGATCCTCACCGTCATAGGGTGTTCATGCCAGCCCATTTTAATGTTCTCCCATCTATGGTGTTATATGGGAGATTTAAGAAGATTCCATACTCAAATAGGCTTTGTCCATGTGGTATGAATGAGATTGAAGATAACAATCATGTTATTTTGCATTGTAAATTTTATGATTATCTTTGTGCTGTATTTTAAAGCCTTTTTTGTTACCTTTGAAGGGTTGATCTGAGGACTGTAAGTCCTTCATACTTTTAGCTTCAAATAAGAGCAAAGTCATTTAATCTGTTGCAAAATTCCTCTACCATGCCTCTAGGAGATGTTATTTCTGACCACAGAGTCTATTGTAATCTGTATGGAGTCATGCTGTTATACCAATAAAGGTTTTTGAGAATTCCTCTACCATGCCTCTAGGAGATGTTATTTCTGACCACAGAGTCTATTGTAATCTGTATGGAGTCATGCTGTTATACCAATAAAGGTTTCGTGATTCGAAACACCAGTATTCGTCTTGAGTTTTTAACTGACTCTTATGATTTCTACAGGCAGTTTCTAACCACACCAGACCTCTGTACTCTGTACTCTTCAGAGCTAACTCCCTGGTTGACTGAGTAGGGAAATTCTTCTCTCTCTAGAAGATCTATCTCCTTTTCTTGGCCCGAATGGGAGTCCCCATCTAACTATCCACCTATTCTTGCTAACGTTCCCCAGTTCTCCTGTGTTAAACTGCTCACAGTCAGGGCTGAGTTCTGAAACTGTCAGTACTCAACTCTTTTCAGGTAGAGCTGAAATCAGTCTGAATTCTCCTCAGCATCCAGTTCAGCAGTGTTTCACTGTTCAGTTGATACTAACCAATCAGATCTCTTAGAGCACTCTGACACTCAAGACTCTCTGGCTCTGTGAAAAATAACCCTTCAGAGTCCTTCATCTGTTTACACAGCACTTCAAAGCTTTTAAAAGGGCAGTCCATCACAACAGCCATAAATTAATCAGGGAAAGCATTGCATGTTCATAGGCCAGTCATGTAATTTCAGTTACAAAAGGCAGAATGTTAGCTAAGCTTTGTGACTAACAGTGTAGTCCTAAACACATATAACTGTGTTCAGGATAAATGAATTCTGGTGAACAGAATGGTTTTGGAAATAAAGCCTACCCCCTCCTCAGTCATTCATCTAATTTTTTACATGTGAAAGGATCTCCCTCCAAAATGCAGTTACTAGTCCCCATAAATTCCACCTGCTGCCTTCCATTTGTTTTTCATTGTACCAGCAGCTGCATCACATTACACATTCATAATATTTTGTCCCGCACTGCCAGGAACATTCTGGTGGCCCTTTCTGGATGTATTTTGCAAGAACTCTGTTTGTTGTGCCAAAATGGCATATCTTTTGCTCAATGGCAACAGTTCTTGCCTTGCTTTTTGAGAAGTGTATTGGCTGCAAAATCCCATATAGATTTGGCACTTTTTAGAAATGTAATCCAAAGGTATTATTATTATTATTATTATTATTATTATTATCATCATCATCATCTAAAAATTGAATTCGCAACCTTAATTTGCTAGAATGAGTAACTGGGATCTAAAATGTCTCTCTTCTACTTTCCACCCACTTTTCAGCCCACCTGCAAGGAGCACAAATGGTATAAGAACAACTCAAAGCCTCTTATAGTATCATGTGTTTAAATTCTTTCACAGGAAAATAGAATCATGTGGCCTTGTCCTGACTATTATAATAGCACCGTATCATAGAATTTCTACTGAAGGATATGAGAAAACAGCTATGAGCACAGAGCTAAAATGATGCATACTGGGACCCACAATTGTCACATTCTCTCTTTTGATTTCACTTCAACAGAGATGCAGATACAAACCTAGACAGGTGTTTTCGTTCACAGCATTCCTACATTCTGCCAATCATTGCACCATCTTAGGCATTGGGAAGACTTTCTGGTTCTGTATTTATGAGAACTGTTTTGTTCTCTGGAACTATGTGTGCTAGAGAAAGTCAAAAGATTTCTTTTTACATACAAACAAGAATGGTAGATGGGGAAAACAGAAGCAGACTCTTTCTTCATAGCAGTCAATGGGGCAGCAGCATATTGGGTGAGGGAAGTAGTGGCTAAGGATTCCTTCCCATGATAGACAGCCAAGCTACTTGCCCTTTGAAGGAAAGATGCAAAGGTTTTGCTTCCCCAACCCTAGCCATATACAACCTCCCTGTCTTGCAAATGGGGCTGGGATAGATGCAGACATTTAAGACTTTTCTCATGGGACACTAAGAAGACATGAGATCAGTAATGAAGAAGGATCAGATCATCCCTCTGCGTGTGACAGAGAACTACTGACTAAGAATCTAAATGTGGAAATCTTTTTTATATTTAAAAGTAGCTTACTAGCGCTTTATAAATGTTATAATCATGCTTAGTGAGAGCTTATCAACTGTGTATATCCTGCCAATATGTGCAGTTGCCATGTTGTATACATTGATCATGCATGTATGGCATGGATTTTCCTGTCCATATGACATGGCAACTGCAGATATCAAGAGGATTGTGGATATCCATCTCCAATGTTTTAAGTTAATATTGAGATGGTATCTCACTCCTCTCCAACTTCAAAAAATGAATTCATCCAACCGATTGCTGTGTTGGAAAAGATGTGGCCTAACAGGTACTTACTTACATTGCTGGTGGGAATGCCCAGAGATCCATCAATTTTGGGTTAATGTTATAACACAAATCAGCGCAATCATAAAGCAATCAATCCCTTGCACACCAGAGATGGCTCTGCTCAACTTATTGTCAGCTATGCTGCCATGAAGGTTGGGGAGCTTGGTCTGTGTCTGGTTAATTGCTATTGCATTCCTTTCAGGTTAATTGCTACTGCGTTCCTTTCTGTGCTTTTTCTGCTGTGCGCCGAAATGCTTATCTATACGGATGTGCAGGAGGGTGTTGTATTGTCTGGGTTTTTCCGAGGTGCCGTGGGAGAGTGTTGGTTCTCAGCTTCAGCTACCTAATGGTCTCTAAGCTTTATCCCGCATGCGGGAGGGTGCCTAATTGGCCAGTGCTGTGGGGTGTGTGTATACGAATACCCTATATCCTATTATGCCATGGGGGCGCCACCATTCTTAACAGTGCTTATGTTACTGCATCTATAGCTCTGCAATAAACGTTCCTGAATGAGTGTGCTTCGTTGTTGGCTGTGGGTTCTGACATTTATGGGACAATGCAATAACAGGTGCTACTAAAGAACTTACAATAATTTTACTGGCAACAGCCAGACTAACAATTGCGGCTGCTTGGAAATCAACCGTTCCACCTACAATATCAGAATGGCAAGAAAAGATTTGGGACCAATTTATAATAGCTAAAATTACAGACTCCATTCGTAGGACAAACAACCCCTCTACGCCAACCTATTCTAAATTTGAACGTATATGGGCTCCAGCACTTGAATACCTGGCATTACAAAACCTACTCCCACAAAAACAACCATACCACAGGTGGTTACACTTCTAAAGCACAATAGACAATGGATTTGCTAGGCAAAATAGGCAGGTTTACTTGATCATTCACTAAGATAGGCTAAACACACAACAATAAGCCTAATCAATTCACAAAGAGAGTAAAGTAATTACAATTTATATATATGACAAGTCAAAGGGAATTTTATTATAATAAGGTGTCTCGTGGAATTATACTAAGAGAATTAAGCTGTATGTATTTTCATTCGTATCATTTAACTGAGGAAACTCAACGTTTCACTGTAACGCTCAAATTGCTTTTTTGTGTTGGTTGTAACATGTTGTATTGTAAGAAATAATTCAATAAAGTTTTTTTTAAAGGAGGATTGTGGATAGCCTGTATTCCTGATATCTACAGTTGGTAAGTTTACAGTTGGTAGGCTCACACAATTGCAACATCTGAAAAGGTCTGTGGAAGCTTGATAAATATAAGTCTACCCGTTCACATGTAAAGCAGGAGGGTCTTTTTCAATCTTGCTGTGATCCATCATTTGAAGCAATCTGTTCTTCCACTCAGACGCCAATATTAGAAGTAAAGAAAGAAAGAAAAAACCCTTAAAAGATAAGATGTAGGGAGTTCAAGATTTAATTGCCCCAAATACTCTTATCATTTTTAAAAAACAGATTCCTCCCTCCCGTCAAGTGAACATTCCAGGAAAAGAGACTCACTCACATGCCAATATTGTTATACTTTCCTGTGCCTGATCTACAGGGGAGAATGTTAATGGCCTGTGCAACAGAAACAGTTTACTTTCTCCAATATAACTGCAACTTGGCAGGATAGATTCCTAGGCCGAGGGGTAGATTCCCTGAGAATGTCATCACAAGGGGGGGGGGGTAATTATACCCAGAAATGTATTTTCTTATGACCACTTGGAACAAATTATCAGAGTAATTTCCTAGCATAATGACTAGCATTGATTTTGATGATAACAAACACAAATTAAGTCTTTAAACAATAAAATAACTGAATCAATCTTTTTGCATAATCCCATTTTTCATAGTAGTTAAAAACATTTCTTATTCTGTCCTTGAAAATAGTCAAGGGAGATTTCCCAGCCTTGCTACACTGCATGTTTCTCATTTTTCTGGAACTTGTGTTTTCAGGATGAAATGTGGAGTTCATTGCAAAAATTTCCCCTAAGAATAGTCTCAGAATCTTACATAAATGTTTGAAATTAGTTGTGTGTGTATGAGTGCGATGGTATACAAAATACATTTAGATGCATAGAGAAATTGTCCTTTTCTTGTTTCTGTTATCCCCTATGTCAAAAGAGAAGCCATCTTCAGAGGAAAATTCCACTGAACATTTTCTTTCTTTTCTCTGGTTCGTTAGCAACAGGTGTCATCCACCACCACCCCACCCATAGACACCCGCCATAGACAGTGGTCCAAGGAAGTTTCTCAGGCCTTGCTAATCATCTTACTTGATTCAGCTGGATGTGGTTGGGTGGGGGGGAGAGTTTGCTCTCATCTAGAATCTACCTCAGAGACAGCTCAATGATTGGTTGAAAAGGGTCAGGAGGTCTATGGCCTGCATTTCTATAAAATATAGTATATTCTGGTAGGCCACAACCCTTACTCCTATTCCATCTCTCCTCTCCTATTTGTGTTACCTGCTTTGCCTTATGCTATACCTATAAGGAAATACACTGTTAGCTAGGGACAGAATTTGCTAAAGCTATGAGAAGTTACAACCTATGTTGCTAAGATTTGTAAGTATATCTAGAGAGATAGTTTTCTTATTTTCTGTGTACTTGAAACTGCCACTGGAAGGATATTGCTTTTAAAATAATTGTCTTTAACTTCCTTAATTTCTTTTTTTTTTTTTTTACTGAGAGTTGCCAGGCCAAATCCAAGTTAAACTTGGCTTTGATTCCTCAAAGGAGCTTGTTCCAGGGTCTCAGGTCAGAGACAGGGGAACAAATCTCTTAGACCCAGGTGGATCAGCCTTAATACCCTGCTATTTCTATGCCATGTCAACAAACACACATTGTCAGCCAGATTGTCATATTATCCTGTCTTCCTCGGCTTAACATAGATCGGTGTTCTTTCTGTACTACTACTACTACAGTGAGGGGGTGGGTACACCTCCCTGGGGACGTTGTTCCATAATTGTGAGTTTTCTTCTGAACACGTGGGGTGCCAAATCTTGTCACCAAAATGTGTCTTATTCAGGGGCTCTTGATGGCTCTTGGCATCCTGACCCATGTGCTTACTTCTGGGGCACAGTGCTCAATCAATGTGTTTGTACTTTAAAATGTTATTACAAAGACATGTGTAGTCTCAAATTTTCTCCCTTCAAATGTTCTCTCTTCAAAACAAGTCTGATGTTGCAGAGGTTGCTTTGAATGTCTCACTTCTTGGGGAAGGGAAGTGTCAAACACCATATATGGCAATGGCAAACGTGCCAGTAAAATAGTGCCAACCCAATCTTTTGCAGTGCTTCAATCTGTGACATTGAACTGAAGTAGTGGTCACTGGACCTCATCCTGACCGCTTCTATGTTGGCACTGTGTTGGATGGATTTGGCCTTCAGGCTTAACCTGTAACAAGGATGTTAATTTGAATTTTTACAGAACTTTACATGGATTTGGATCAGTTCTTAAGAAATTCTCCATGCTCATTCATTTGTAGATGTACACATGGTTTATATAACAGACAGAGGTATGCATACAGCCCACATCTACCTTATACCGTATAAAAGCTACAGACAGGAAAAAAACCCAAAGGTTTCTGTTATGTATTCAACTACATACCGCAGAGCTCTATCTTGCCCCAGTATCCAGAAATATACAATCTGATTGGGCGCTCTGAACAGCTTACCAATCAGAGTATCAGATAAGGTTCTGGAGGGAAACCTATTCATTGGTTGTTATCTGACAGATGTGGGTGGTTACCCAAGCCCGGACAGTTTAAAAGTGAGCCTGTTGCTCCATTGTTTGTGTTCATTCATCACCTATCTAATAAAGTTGAATCACTGTTTTGGAAAAAGCTGCATTGAGTCTCATACTTAACAGTTTCTTTTTTTAAAAAAAAATACTTTATTGAATTTTAAAGACATAACAAACACAGATAAACAAACAAATACCCAACCAAAAATTACATTTTCAACATCATTGCAACAGTCAAACTTAACTTTAAAATATTTTTTCATATCTTATGTATTTTCAACTGTAACTCAACGCATATTTCTCATAATTTATCAATCTACTTTTCAACCCAAAATATAAAGGTTCTTAGACTTACATTCTAAAGTAATTACCTATCACCTTATCTTCTTTTATTTAATTCAGTTTCTTTTTTTTTAGTTACTAAGATTAAAAGAGGGAGAGAAAATATTACAGAAGTTCTCTACAATAACTGATAAAACCTTACACCTCTCAGCTGTTATTTGCAATCCAGAAGGAGCCAGACTTCTTAGCCATTTACTATAGGAACACAGTTTAGACCTTTTGTTGTTTAGAACTTGTCATAGAATCATAGAATCACAGAGTTGGAAGGGGCCATACAGGCCATATAATCCAACCCCCTGCTCAATGTAGGATCAGCCTACAGTATCCCTGATAAATCCAGACTCTGCTTAAAGACAGCCAGTGAGGGAGAACTCACCACCTGCCTAGGCAGCTGATCCCACTGTTGCACAACTCTTACTGTAAAAAAGTTTTTCCTAATATCCAGCCGGTACCTTCCCGCCCTTAATTTAAACTCATTATTGTGAGTCCTATCCTCTGCTGCCAACAGGAACAACTCCCTGCCCTCCTCTAAGTGACAGCTCTTAAAGAGAGCAATCATGTCCTCCCTCAACATCCTCTTCTCCAGACTAAACATTCCCAAGTTCCTCAGCCTTTCCTCATACAGCTTGGTCTCCAGGTCCCCAGTCATCCTCATTGCTCTTCTCTGCACGCACTCCACTCTGTCCACATCCTTTTTGAAGTAAGGCCTCCAAAACTGCACACAATACTCCAGGTGTGGCCTGACCAATGCAGTGTACAGCGGGACTATGACATCTACTGATTTGGATGTTATGCCTCCATTGATACACCCCAAGATTGCATTAGCCAACGCCATCAACCACCAGCCCCAGCCCCAGGTAGGTGACCTTCCCCGCGCAGGCCGGAATAAAGTCCACGTTTCGGTCCAGATAGAGGGGACCCCCTGCAGCATGGAGATAGACACGGGCTCCGAGTTTACCATAATCTCGGAGGAGACCCTGCGGACTGTGTGTCCCAATGGGGGACCCCCTCTGCGCAAGCCACACTTTAAGTTGCAGGACTTCAATAAGAATCCTGTGGTGGTGCGGGGCTGGGGCAAGTTCATGGTGGAGTTTCAGGATTTCAAGGGATGTTTGGACATACTGGTGGTGGGGGGCCGGCTTTCCAGTCTCCTGGGAATGTCGTGGTTCAAGCCGCTGGGTTTGACCATCGGGGGCATCCACCAGTTGCAACAAGCCGACTTCATGGACGTTTGCAACAAGTTTCCCAGGGTTTTTGATGGGTCCCTAGGCAAATTCACAGGGGCCCCC
>NW_015170962.1:30088-75402 GCF_001447785.1 Gekko japonicus
CGGATGAAAGCCTTGGCTCGGAGTTATGTGTGGTGGCCCGGCCTCGATCAGGACATTGAAAGACTGGTGAAACAGTGTCAACCCTGCCAGGCTTTCCGACCGGCACCGCCCCGGGCGCCGGAACGAGCCTGGGAATCTTCCCACAAGCCCTGGTCCCGGCTGCACTTGGATTTTGCAGGGCCGTTCCAGGGACTGTTCCAGGGACAGATCTTCTTCATCCTAGTAGACGCTTACAGTAAGTGGCTAGAAGTGGTGCCAGTACCTTCAACCTCCTCAAAGGCGGCCATCAGTGCAATGCGTCACATCTTCAGCTCACACGGCCTTCCGGACAAACTGGTGACCGACAACAGCATGGCTTTCACCTTCAGCGAGTTCCAGGACTTCACGAGGTACTGCGGGATTCGCCACGTCCGGTCAGCACCCTTCCACCCGGCCACCAACGGCCAGGCAGAACGCATGGTGCGCACCACCAAGGAAACCCTGCGCAAGTTCGACAGCAAGGGCTGGGACTACAAGCTGGCGGTATTCCTGTTCGGCCAACGAACGACCCCGCACACCGAGACCGGCCGCAGCCCGGCGGAACTTCTGATGGGTCGTCGCCTAACCTCCCGGCTGGACCGTCTACACCCGGACAGGGCACCCGAGGTGGAACTGACAACGGAAGCGTACGCAGCCGCCAGAGGGTTCTTCCCTGAAGACCCAGTCTATGCGTGGAACTATGCACAAGGGCCACCCTGGATTCCCGCTCGAGTGGTACAGGTGTGAGGACCCCGATCCTACGAGGTCTCATGTGAGGACGGCCAACTGCTCCACCGCCACATTGATCAACTGCGGCACCGGATCCTCCCGGACGACCCTGAGGGCCTGGAGTCCCCCAAGCCAGTCGAAGCATCAGTCCCTGAGCCAGTGCAGCAGAGTCCCGCCTCGGCTCCAGCCCCGGTCACTCCGGAGCCTCCTACATTGCCACCACCAACCGCGCAACAACCCTCCTCCCTGCCACGGGTTACCGAGACAAACCCTACGGTCGCCCCGGAGCCGTGCCGCTCCACGAGGACCCGGAAGGCCCCAACGTACCTCCAAGACTTTGCGTGTGGGTAGTCGAAACTATGGGGGGAGGGGTGTAATGTATCCACCATGACCACGTGTGCGACCATTGGACCATGCGGTCGCACACAGAGCCAAAAGCTTCGTCCCTGAAGAACAATAGTGGAGCGGATCCTAGCCCGCACCAACCAGAGGGCCAGGTCCGCGGCCGAGAGCCTATGGGACTCTCGGCCACTGTAAATAGCCAATAGGGTGACTAGTGGGTGTGTTTTGGTGGTGGGTTTCTGGGCATATATACCGGCCTGCGTGCCGGGGCTTGTCGTCTTGTTCTTCACTAAATAAAGTACTCTTGCTGAAATCACTCTTCGTTCTGAGTACTTTTCAACAGGCTTACATTCTGGGACCTAGACTAGGTTATGTACCTGGGGTGTAGGAAAGACATCACTGAATACCAGAAGTGTAAGTATTATACGGTGTGTAGTGTGGATGTATTTAGTTATATTGATACAGCAGATCCTTGCCATCCATGGATTTGTAACATGCAATTTCACTTACTTACAGTCTGTGATCTGATGATATGATGCAATCAACCTGATTTTACTCATACCCTGTCATCAGCTTAATCATTATATCATTAACTTGAAATATGGTTGCTTTGCCACTGGGAGGCAGCAGATCCCTGCCTCCCAGTATTTGCAAACTGCACCATTTGAGGTGATCCCAGGAACAGACCCCCACAAATGATGAGGGTCTGCTGTATAACCTATGTGTGCATGAGTTTTATCAGGAACAGAACTTGCAAAGCAAATCAATTAAACTTTGTTGGTCTTAAAGGTGCCACTGGACTCAAACTTTGTTCAGTTGCTTCAGACCAACATGGCTACCCATCTGAATCTATTTTTGTAGTGAACCAAGTTCAACTTCTCCAGCATACCAAAGTGCTGGATTTTTTCAATGCGCTCATCTTGCAAAACAATATTGAATTCTAACAAACTGAACAATGCAGAATCCAGAGTACAGTGTGCTTGGTGGACATAGGCCTAAGATAATATAATTACAACAATAGCATTAATTATAGTAGTTAGTCCTCATTTACTAATTACCTTTTTACACACATAAATATCTAATTACCTTATACAAATTGATTAGCCCGCAGGTCCACAGCAAACAGATTCTCCCTCTCTGCTAACTTCCATTCAGCAATTCAGCCCCTGTTCGGCAAAACCACTCAGTCCTGAGTTATTTTGAAATAAAATGCTAGCTTTGTATGCATTTGTTTTGAAATACCTTTTGTATTTTGTACACATTCAAAAAGGAGAGCTGAAGGCAGGTAATAATGTGCCTTACTCCAGGGCCACAAAATTTTGGCTGTGCCACTGCAAACCAGCAGAGACGAAGCCCCAGCCACTCCTTGACTCCAAAACTTGTTCTGCAGCATCCATTTTACAGATTAGAACAAGTGAGGCTGGGTGACTAGCCCATCCAGACAAAGGTAGTCTGATCCAAATTCCATTTCAGCTAATTTAAATCCTAAATTTGATTTGTAAACCAGATTTCTCCCAAATTAATTTTCCATCAGTTTATCTCATAATCACTAATTTTCCCTCTGCCCACCCCAATAAAGACATATCTAGCTTTTCTTTTTGCCTAATTAACCCATTATTGCTTCACCCATGTAGGGTTGCCAGCTGGCCAGGAAAAAGTACTGTTTAGTATGCAGAAATGGGCAGCTGAACCGTTTCATGCATCATCTGATAGTAACATCACCTGATAATTGCTGCAGAGCAGATTGATATTGAGAAATCTCTTTCAATGAAGTCCTTTGCTTAATTCAGTTGTCTTTGCTTCTGTCTCTGACATGACAAGGTAGGGCTCGGACTGCAAAATGGCTGCTACAGTCCTTATCAACAGCTACTTGATATGCTAGCCTGCCCTTGATAAACTGCCTCGCTTCTCCAGGTAACAACTGGGCAGGCAACAATATGATGTATTTGGGCAGATATAAACTTGTGTTCCAGCACTGGTGACAGAACTTCAAACCTTTTAATCTTTTTAAACCACCTTAACAAAAAAGACAGGGAGGTCAGTTTTCTATCCAGATGGCAGTTCAACAGTGTGTTCTGCCTAATGAATCTCAATTGCCTGTCAAGCTCATTGAAAAGTAGGTTTTCATGTTTCTCAGGAGCCATGAGAACTACAAACATTTCATCTTTTCCCTTAAAGATGTGAGACTGCAACCATGAACATCAAGGTTCTGTCTATCTGGGTCTCCCATCTGTGTGTAAATAAAATATGAAATGTGTAAGCACATTTTGGTATACAGTGTAGATTCCATGGCATGTTACGTAGATGTAGAGCCAGAATGGCATGGTGTTTAAGAGCTGTGCACTCTAATCTGAAGAACCTGGTTTGATTCCCCACTCCTCCACATGAACTCTTGGGCCAGTTACAGTTCTCTCAGAACCCTCCCAGCCCCACCTTCCTCACAAGGTACCTGTTGTGGGGAGAGGAAGGGAAGGCGGTTGTAAACCGCTTAGAGATTCCATAAGGTAGAGAAAGGCGGGCTATAGAAAACAACTACACTTTATTACCCATGTTCACTGGCTCTCTGAAAGGAATAAGGGGTACATTTCAATGCAGTAGAAATATCTATTACATCTTCGTAGCATTTCAGCCTTAGTAAAAAAAGAAGGCAGATGAAGGGTAGGCGTGAAATGATATTACGTATAAATGGTGTGGGTGGCTCACATCCATCTATATAGGAAAAATACAGTCTGCTGAAATAAATCTGGACAGGAAGCCTTTCTTTGGTTCCTTTTTTTTTTAGACACACTGCTCTCTCAATGTTATGTGCATGCAAAAATTCTTTAAAATTGTGCTGTTTCTTAATTTAAACATTGTGATTAACAGAACGCCTTGGGTATTTATTTACTTCATTTATACCTTGCCTTTCTCTCCAAAGAAGATACAAAGCAACATATATCATTCTCCTCACCTCCATTTTATCCTCCTAACAGCCCTGTGAGGCAGGTTAGGCTGTTGGCTCAACGCCCAGCAAGCTTCCATGGCAGAGTCTGCCAGATACTAGTCCAGCACTCTTAAACACTAGCTGTCTGGTAGATATAAGAGTATATAATACTTCCTGGAATAAAGTCAGACCATTACCATATATAGTTCAATATTGTTCCTTCTGTTTGGCAGTCACTTTCCAGAGTCTTAGGCAGTCCCAGCTCCTGTTGCTTTAGACTAGGGGTCATTTCCTGCAGGAGCACACAGGAGCGGAGCTCCGGCAGTAGAGAGCCCAGGGGGCGGGCACATGCAACAAGCCCCACCCCCTTCTCCCAGCAGTCCTCAGTCAGAGCAAAAAGCAGCCAGGTAAGTTGCAGAGCCCCCCCAGCCCCCCGGCCCAAAACAGTCCAGTGGCACCTTTAAGACCAAGTTTTATTCAGGTACAAGCTCTCCCTCCTCTGTGAGGACAGCTCTGCACGTTGTCCCCCCCCCCCTGTAGCTAGCAATCCGAAACAGTCCAGTGGAGCCTGAGCGGTGAATGCTGCCTTCTGACACACTTCTGGTGATGTCAGGGGGTGTTGCATATGCTAATGAGTTATGCTAATGAGCTCCTGCACCTCTTTTTCTACAAAATGACCCCTGCTTTAGACCATTTGAGTCCTGTTCCGTTGTTATGATTTGGCACTCCAACCAACTTTTTTAAAAAATTATTTTCCAACAAAGAGCATCTGTACAAACAAACAAGAAAACATACAATGGATCCTAAGCCTTGGAACAAAAAAATTGATGATACACCTCAATACTCAAATATTCATCATAACCGTTCTTGTCTAACCAAATATATAACTTTGACCATATTTTCAGAAAAACGTCATCATCTTTTCCACGAAGTTTTTGGGTTAAATTGTCCATTTCAGCCACTTCTGTAATTTTGTAAATAAAATCTTGCTTCCTCGGCAGCTCTTCTTTCTTCCAAAAGAAGAGGACGCACCGGCGATCCCACGGCCGGCCTTGATGCGGCCTTTTCGGATGAACCACCCAGGTAGGTGGTTTATTTTTGGTGTGGGGTTTTGGGTAGAAGGGCCGTATCGGGGACGGGCGCGCAATGCTTCCCAGATGTTGCGGTGGGATCGCGCCCGTTTGCTGCGCCCCCGATCCATCCCTCTCCCGGCCCAAAACCTCTCGTGTGACCGGGGCCGGTGATTTCCTAAGATCTGAACATGCAGTCACTATGTTGCTCATAGCAGCCATCCTGAATGCTTGCTCATGCAGGCCAAATAGCCTGTGCAGGCCTATGCTGACTCCAGAGAGAAACACTTTGGATTATTGAGTACTTTCAACTGAGAATGGGTAACATCTGCCAATTTGGAACCAATGTATTCCTGTTTTAGCTAGCTTTTAAAATTCTAGTGTTTTTGTTTTATTCCTCACAGTTCTTGTTCATTTTGAAGTATTCTTGCACCCTAATAAATAAATGTATTTTAATTTCCTTTAGTGGTTATTTGCCTTCAACTGACCTCAGTCTAAATTCAGAGTCTTAGACCTGGTGACCACCTACCAAGATAATTGCTTTTGTAAGAAACTCGTTCTGCAAAACTATGGTTTAAGTAGAATGAAGTCATACAACTCCATCATATTTCCTTCATTGAGGGAATTGCTGGATCAGGGGAATGCTGTAGAGATAGTTTATCTTGATTTCAGTAAGGCTTTTAATAAGATTTCACATAATATTCTTGTTGGCAAATTGGTAAAATGTGGTTTGGATCCTATGACTGTTAGATGGATCTGTAACTGGTTGACAGATTGCACCCAGAGTGCTTGTTAATGGTTCCTCATCCTCTTGCAGAAGAGTGACAAGTGGAGTGCCTCAAGGATCTGTTCTGGGACCTGTTTTGTTCAACATCTTTATCAATGATTTGGATGAAGAAATAGAGTGACTGCTTATTAAATTTGCAGATGATACTAAATTGGTAGCAAATATGGTAGAAGACAAAGTCAGGATACAGGATGATCTTGACAGGCTGGAAAACTGGGCTAAAACAAATAAAATGAAATTCAATGGAGATAAATGTAAAGTTCTGCATTTAGGTAGGAAAAATTACATGCATAATTATAGGATGGAGGAGACTTGTCTTGGCAGTAGCATGTGCAAAAAGGATCTAGGGGGCTTAGTGGACTATATACTGAACATGAGTCAACAGTTTGCTGCAGTAGCGAAAAAGGCAAATGCAATGTTGAGCTGTATCAACAGAAGTATTGTGTCCAGATCACGTAAAGTCATGGTATTGCTTTACTCTGCTTTGGTTAGACCTCATCTAAAGTATTGTGTTCAGTTTTGGGCACCACAATTTAAGAAGGATATAGACAAGCTGTAACATGTCCAGAGGAGGGCAACGAAGATGGTGAGAGGTTTGGAGACCAAGTCCTATGAGGAGAGGCTGAAGGAGCTGGGTATGTTTAGCCTGGAGAGGAGACGACTGAGAAGTGATAACCATCTTCAAGTACTTGAAGGGTTGCCATATAGAGGAATGCATTGCTTTCAATATCCTACATGTGATGGTGGGCTTGTTGCACCACTACCTGGTGGATGTTATGTCATGGGTGGGAACCAACTTGTAAAGCCTACAGATTCTGTTTAATATTTCAGTACATCCTGTAGAAAGGAAACAATATGATAGGAACAGGGAGGGCACCAATGTGGATTTATTACCTTAGAAATGTTTGCTAGGCTTGGCTCAAGCTCACATCCCCTTCTTTGTTGAGAAATGCCCTGTAATCACTGGGACAGTCTGCTTGGAGAAATCCTATGGGGGGTATCTGCTTGCACTGGATCAGTGAGGTTGAGATCAACATAATGATCTTATGGTGAATGCAGGATCCAGTCACTGACTAAATTATTAAAGCCTTCAAACCTATACACAATTGCTTGGGATGTGAGTCCAGCTGCACTTATGGAAACTGGGGCTGTGAGAGTTCTGAGAGAACTGTGACTGGCCCAAGATCACCCAGCAGGCTACACATGGAAAACTGGGGAAGAAGAAGAAGAGGAGGAGAGAGAGATTGGATTTATATCCCACCTTTCACTTCCCAAAGGAGTCTCAGAGTGGCTTACAAACTCCTTTCCCCTCCCCTCCCCACAACAGACACCCTGTGAGGTAGGTGGGGCTGAAAGAGCTCTGACAGAAACTGTTCTTTTTCAAGAACAGCTGTGCCAGAACAATGGCATGCCCAAGGTCATCCAGCAGGTGCAAGTGGAGGAGTGGGGAATCAAGCTTGGTTCTCCACATTAGAGTCCGCAGCTCTTAACCACTACATGCTGGCAAAGTATATATTTAAGGTGCATTAAAGTATGTATATATCTATTATCAATGTATCTAATTCTCAACATGGCAAAATCTGTGGATACTTAAATCTGATGACTGGAGCCATGAACAGACAAGAAAGATCTTACAATCCTGAAAAATGCCCAAGGTGTGCAAAAAATCTGAAAAAAACACAAAACATTGTGGGATTATCCCCCCAAATGGAAGCAGCTTTAAGAAATGCATACCCTCAATGGCCATTGTTAGGCAACCGTAACATCATTGCCAGTCTTCCAGTCTTAGCTTCTGTCAGTCAAAGGCAGGGGGAGGGGCAGAGCCCTTTCCAAGGCTCTTTTGCCCTTTGAGGGACTGCTCATCAGGGCTAGATCTGCCAGCAACCACCAGGCAACTAGCTACCACACAACTTCCATGACTCACCCAGGCCTGGCTGCTGGCGATTGTTCAACAGTAGCCACTCTATGAAAGCTAGTGTTGTATAGTGGTAAGAGTGTTGGACTGGGGTCTGGAAATCCAGGTTTGCATGGGTTGTTGTGAAAGTAAAATGGAGAGGAGAGTGATGTAAGCTGCTTTGGATCTCCATTGTGGAGAAAGGCAAGATATAAAATTAAGTAAATAAATATTGCTGAAGATGGAGGAACAGATAAACGGTTGATGGGTGGGTGGAAAGGAGAAAAAAGAAGCATGGAAAGGTGAAGATCTGGGGTTTGGCAGGAGAAAGAAAGGAATAGATACAGGGAAAAGTAAGGTGGCCCCACAAGTCCTTGTGGTTTCCCCACCATGCAACTGGATCCTGCAGCCAGCACTGCACAGAGTTTTCCCAGGGAGAGGCTGCCAGGGAAAAGAAAGGAGAAAAAGCTAAACACTGGGGCAGATAAAGGTAGGTTGGCTGGTGGATGGAAAGAAAAAAAACAGCAGAAGGAGAGAACCTATGGGAGCTTTAAGGAAATGGAAAGAGGAAATAGTGGGGTAGGGGAAAGTGAGATGGCCTTTGCAAGTCCCCTACCGTGTATCTGTATATCTCACTCAGCTAATAACGACTCACTGATGATCCCCAGCCCGAAGACTTTCCAGCTTAGGGATGCCAGCCTCTAGGTTGGACCTGGGGAACCCCCAGAATTACAGCTCATCTCTAGACTAGTTTCCCTGGGGAAAATGGATGCTTTGGAGGGTGGGCTCTATGGCATTGTACCCCACTGAGTTTCCTGATTTCCCCAAGTTCCACCCCCAAATCTCCAGGAGTTTCCCAACTCAGAGCTGGCAACCCTAGTCTGGCTATCTGTGACCAGGCCCAGGGCCTTTTCCGCCCTGGCCCCAATCTGGTGGGACACTTTTTCATGGGGCCTGTAAGACACAGCAATAGGCATATGGTCAAGGATGAATGGTGGCTCCCCACCATGGACCAATTCATGATCTGCTCTATTGTGACATCTAATGAGGAACTGTTAACACTGTGATTATAGACTTTAAAGTTGTATTTTAACTGTATGTTGATTTTAAATGCTGTGACCTGCCCTGAGCCTTAGTGAGTAGGGGAGGGTGGGCTGTAAGTCCTATAAATAAATAATAAATATATCCCAATACAGGAAATGCACAGCTGCATTTAATCCCCCACACACAGCACTTGTGTATTGGCTGGGTTCTAAAAGGTTGTTTGGTCTAGTAGGAACTCTGTGTGAATGATACTTCTCCATTTCTACATGAAGTGCCATTTCATGGCGGCAGTAGTTCTTGGTTTTTCAAGGGAGAGTACGAGCAAGTTGTTCACTTCCTTGAGAATGGGGTCAAGTTCAAGGACTGGACCAGGGCTGCAGTCACACACACTAACTAATCCACTTTCAATGCACTTTCAATGCACTTTCCAACTGGGTTTTGCCAGTTCACACAGTAAAAATCCAGTTGGAAAGTGGATTGAAAGTGCATTGAAAGTGGACTAGTTAGTGTGTATGATCACAGTCCAGGAGAATTTTTCATCAGACTAGAAGATAGTAGAATGTGATTCTGAATAAGAACTTCAGGACACTTTTAACATTACAGTGTTTTCAAGTGGCTTTAAGCATCTATGGCTTTTTACACATTTTGATATAGTGAACATGTCTGGATGGAACATATCAAAGTGTGGTACATAAGTGAATCTATATGCTAAATGATGGCCTTATCTTTTTTCTCAACTTGTCTTTAGAAATGCAGGCAAACATTCTAGTCCTTTGAGCTAGTGAGATGGCCTATATAAAAAAAGTTGCTGCGAGTCAAATAATCTCCTTTACACAATTGATTTTAACTACCTTAAAGGAGCAGATTGGCAGGACTTATTTGACAAGGAGGATAGTGATTCCTTACCCTTTTCTTTCACTATTGAATTGACTGGTTTTAGTTTTTTTTTTTTCTAAACAAAATCTATCTGTAGGTTCTTAATCCTCCACAAATGTCTGTTTCATAAAATGTGCTCAGGAAGGACTTAGCTAATCAGCAGTGTCAATGACCTTTGTTTAAAAGTGTGATCCCTTTATGGTCCTTTATTTTATCTTTGGGCAATATTTGTGGGCAATCTTTTAGGTTATCCAAAATCCTAGATTTGGCATTTCTGTGTTTTGGAGTATGTGAGCTGTGAAGATTTACACATTATTTTCAATGTAACTATTTTAGTTGCTTTCTGCATTGTTATGAATAGGGAATTTCATACATATTTAACTGTACTTGTTTATGTAGAAGTCACAAAATTGAGAAGCACCTAACACTCTCTATCCTTAACCAGTGTGCCACATACAGAGAGCAAGTTCACTGCAAAAAGGCTCCTGCAGCACAAGCTTGGATTGATCTTAACTTACTGTGAAAGCTCTCAGTAGGATACTGCCCTGGAGAGCTGCTGGTGGCCAGGAGCAAGCCAACCCCACTAACAGCAATGACAGGACTAGGCTTTACTTATCGCTTTCTCCTGTGCTGGTAACCTCTGGCTGGGTCCAAACAGCAGCTACTTGGCTCATATGTGTCGAGCAGTGTGTCTCCAGTCACTTACTCCTGTTCCACTGCTTGCTGGGTCTGAGAAAATCCCCATGCCAGGAAGAGGCAGAAAATAAGCCTGCACCCATGGTCATCATCATTATCACTGGCCAGGACTCAGCCATACGGCCCAGCTTGGTTTGCTTCAGAGCCATTCTAATGTCCCAGTTCACCCTTGCTGCAGAGCAAATAGGGTTGCCAGCTCTGGGTTGGGAAATACCTGGAGATTTTGTGGGTGGAGCCTGAGGAGGGCTCGGTTTGGGGAGGAGAGGGACTTCAGTGGGGCATGATGCCATAGAGTCCACATTCCAGAGTGGCCATTTTCTCCAGGTGAACTGATCTCTGTCACCTGGAGATTGGTCATAATTCTGGGAGATCTCCAGGCCCCACCTGGAGGTTGGCAACCCTAAGAGTGAATGTGCCAGCTGTCTAGAAGCAAAAAGCTCCTTTCTTGAACTCATAAATGGGCAAACAAAGCCCATCTCTATGATCAGACTAAAAGAGAATGCTACTAGATGCGTCTCCTAAACTTTCCTTCCATATTTGTATGTGATGATCCCAGAGACAGGGAGTAGAAATGAAAACAAACATGCAAGTTCTCCTATTTTTCAGCTGCTCAGTTATTACAGGATGCTATAAGCTTTCTGACACGGGTTTTCTGTAAGCAGGTTATGTAGGATGGCATTAATGCACAAATGATTCTTTAGGCATGGGATTTCTTTCCTCTGATTTCATGAGAAGGTCAGCATTCATTGGTGTTTAGTTATAGGTTTATAAAGGAAAGGGAGAGATTTTTATGCAAGGGGAGGCACAACCCTCCTCAAGCACTGAACATTTCTAGGAAAAAGCAGGCTTAAAATGAATCAAAGGTTTTAGAATTTGCTGCTAGAAGAGGAGGAAACATCTATTTTTTAAAAGAAAAAAAATCAAGTTGGTAATGCTTCCTTCTCCCACCCTGCCCCCATAATAGTTCCTCAAACTCCATTCTTCTGGGCCTACCCAAGATTGTTGTGGCTCAGGGTGGACATTTCAAGATGCCCATAGCCCTCATCATACTTAAATGGAAAAAATCTGCCTTTGACTAGGATAACTACTAGTAGGGTGATTAAAGAAAGGATTAGTAGCAACAAGAAAGTGTAAGTAGGTCACTGTTTCTGAACTAGGGTTGCCAGACCGCCCCCCAGTGGAGGTGGGGGTCCCCTGCCACCAGGCCCCACCACCAGTCAGCTGGCTGGTAGGGGGAACTTACCCCCAGAAAGAGGGAGATCCAGCTGATGTGCAGTGATGTGCCCACATCACTGCCCACATGACCTGGAAGTGATGTCATCATATTGGGGGTGTCAGGGGCAACACTCTGGTATTTGGGAAAAAACTCTATGGTAGAAGCCAAATTTACCATAGAGTTTTTGCCCAAATACCAGAGCATTGCCCTTGATGTTCCTGGTGTTATAATGTTACTTCTAGGTCACATGGGCAGTGATAAAGACATGTTGCTGCAAGTCAGCTGAGCTTCCCTCCTGTTCCTGCTAAGCCCCCCCCCCCTCCAATTTCCTACCAGTTGCCAGGAGGGACCTGGCAACCTTATTCTGAACACTGAAATGTATCTTTTTGTTTAGTGTATACATTTATGACACAAACCATTCATCGACAATTGTGTTTCATAATAGGATTACAGATGTTACTGCTTAACCATTCATTTTGGGGAAACCCTACCCAGAAATGTGGAAGCCTATCCTAGCTGTAACAGATCAGAATATGTAATTATTGGGGAGGCTTCCATTCTCCTCCAATCTACCCCGCCTCCTCCAAGAAACTTGATGAATATATCCTGTAATGTTAGAAAATGCTCACACGTTCCTGGCTTGATTAAAACTTGGTGTGTTTCAATTCATCCTTCAGTGTGTGGACTGGAAAGGAATGATTGCTGCAGTAGAAGGAGATTTTGGTAATGGATGGGTAGAAATAAAGGATGGTCATGGCTAAGGAATAGTATGGAAGCCTTCTGGGTTTTGAGCTGGGTCCGAAACTACACAGACAACTTTCAAGATCTTTCCTAAGAATGTGAACCTATGTACTTTTTAAACCTATATTAGCGCCTGTCACACACACTCAGTCTAACCTACCTTACCGGTTTGTTGTAAGGATAAAATGTAGGAGGGGAGAAAGATTAAAGCCACTTTGGGTCTCCATTAGGGAGGAAAAAGGGATATAAAGCAAAATAAAAGTAAATAAAATTATGAAATTAAGAATACCTAAATTTACATGAGTTTGAGTAACATCAGAGCCTAAAATAATATTAAATGATTTGTTTTCTAAGTACCGTCACAGAGATTTTTTTAGACCTCTTACATATTGTGGGAAGAGAAATTATGAAAGATGAGTATAACAATACTTGTATCTTCAGCTTAATCAAAATTACACAAAAAAGTACATAATCATCAAGTGTTAAAACACCAGTCCTACAAAGTGCCAACTGCTTTGAGGTATAATCAGTGTTAAGTGGAATTAACTAATCAAGTTGTTGCTTTTCAATGTTCATCATTTGTTGGCAGGCATCTATATAATGATTACATTACAAATGTTATTTCAGGCAGGTTCTACATAATTTTTTTGAAAATTAACGCACTTAAATCCCTTTTACATTGCAAATACATATAATGCGATTGGCAATGACCTCTGAATTCTGGGAAAGTGGAAATATATACAGTACCCACTTTCCTATCAAACCTAAACTTCTTTCACCGCTTTAACAACATAAAATGCATAATTTTGTCTGCATATAAAATTGGACTCTTTGGCATATTTTATATGTGTGTTTTTTCCAGTGCTCCTAAAAATTTCATACTTTTTCTATTGGAAAAAAATGGGGGCGGGGAAATCCCACACTTTCCCTCCTAATTGTACCCCCCACACACACAACAAATCTTTACATACTATTGTTCAATTCAGGAGACAGAACGGGTTAGAGAATGAAATGTGTAACAGATGGATTCTCCCCACAAGACAAACGGTTCGAGTGTAACATGCAGCAGATATATAAGAGAATAAAATTTTTAGCATTGCTTAAGTAGATGAAAAGAAATAATATTTCAAGGGTTTAATTTTCACTTCAATATACAATCGGTTCAATGGAACTATTTGGATTTAAAAGGATTAGTTGTTTTTAAAACAGTGCCACTGCATTAGCTGAAATCCAATTATTTTGGTTTAAGCCTGTAACAGACTGGATCTTTTGTTAAATTTGTTCATAGCAATATGCCAGTGAACCATGTTGAAGCATCCAGCATATTCTGTTCTATTCACTGTCAACAGCTGGCCCATAGCTACGGTGGAGCTATTTGGGGTTCTGCCCCCCTTCTTAAAGGGACAGCTCCACAAGATTTTCTCTGGAAAATCCTTTTTAGTCATTTTTAAACATTTCTTTAAAGGCGCACACTACTGCGCTGAGAACAGAGCTGAGAAGCCTGCTGCCCTCACACAGACAGAAAAATAATGGCTGATAATGGCTGCCTCACCACAAAACAACAACATGCAGGCAGCTTGGATTGGCTTGGCTATGACTCACAAGGGGACCCGAGAGTGACTCCCCCCCCCATTCAGAAGTTTCCAATCTCCCTATCTCCTTTCCCACGCTTGCTTGAATTGTAAGTTTCATTGGGTGCATTGATTTAGGGAGTGGAGTTTCGGGGCTTGTGAGTGAAACTGATAACAATAGAACCTTTGGAGGTCATTAATTCATAGGGTTGCCATAAGTTGGAAATGACTTGATGGCACTTAACATGTGCACGCACGCACGCACGCACACACACACACACACACATGCTCTGTAGCAGTGTTCATTTAAAACAATCCCTGAGCAGACATAATGCAAGATCCTTTATAAGACTGTTGGGACCCCAATCCCTACCCTCTCCTCCCCACCCCCTTTTAAAGGGCTCTAAACCTGTGAGCCCTGCTGAAGAAATTAAAAATGCCTGGGATCTGGTGACACCTTTTTCTCAGCATTTCCAAAACAAGATGAACGGATGGGGTGTGTGGAAAACAAAGTGTAGGGTGGGGCATTCCTTCATTCTTGCTCCCCTATGTTCCTTCCTCCGGTTGAACTCTTTCTTCTGTTAGGGGGGGATGTTTTGGGGGGTTGTGTCATTCCTCTTGCCCCTTCGTCTAATCAGATCCAAGATGGGAGGATGGCATAATAGACCCCCTACCTATTTCACACAGACAGAAAAATAATGGCTGATAATGGCTGCCTCACCAGAAAAGGAATTTGCCCCACAAGCCACAAAATCCTGGCTACAGGCCTGCTCAACAGGACTGCATCATAAGCAAACACAACATATGCATGCATATACAAAATCCTGTCTTGAACATAGCGAGAACCAACACACAGCAATGCTTTGTAATTAATAATGTTTTAGGTCCATTCCAACCCTCACTAATCCACCCACCCTAACAATTCCAGTTGACAACAGAAAGTGATAGATGATTGCTAAATAAGATATTCACACCAGGTGGAACTGACAGATATCTCATGCATGATGACAGAGAGAGAGCTCTTGCAAATCTCCACAGGAGGGTCAATTTATTAAGGCCTTCAGCACTTCCAGCTGTTATAGTTCAGCAGAAGTTCCTGAGCTGAATTGCCACAAACACAGAATGAAATAATTTCAGGCGCAGTGGTGATGCTACTTAATCTTTATTCTAAATTCTTATGTTTCTATAAGATGAGCTCTGCGGAACCAGTACAGCATTCAGTTTCTGATACAGGGCAGTCAAGTACTTCGGTAAAACTAACATGCATGGCATATAGGCAATATCCTGCTCTGCTGTGGGCCCCCAGAGTCTGCTACCTAAGGATATACTGCCTCTGAACATGGAGTTTCCATTTAGCATTCATAACTAACACTGATTGTTAACAAATTTGCCTAATCCTATAATTCACAGAATCGCCATAAACCAGAAGTTACTTGACAGCACTTGATTCACACACACACATTTAAAAGCCATCTTGTCAGATGACCATCTCAACATCCTGTGAGAGTGAATCCCATTTTAATAATGTTGCATATTTTTGCTAAAAGATCAGCCAGTGTGTTAAAGCCGTTTGTATCATTTGAGGATTTGAGAGATCCAGGTTCAAATCTCCACTCTGCCATGGAACCTTGGGTCGATCACGCACTCTCAATCTAACTTACTTCACGGGGTTGTTGTGAGGATAAAATGGAGGGCAGGAGACCAATGTAAACCCTTCAGGCCCCCATTTGGGAGAAAGGTGGGGTATAAATGGCATGTGTTTTAAGGACTGTCAGTAAAAGCCACCCAAACCTGATTAGAGCATGGCATTGCCTTTTGCCAGTCTGGGCAAGGTGGGAGGATGGCGGTGCCTCCATTCCCTTCATCTGGCACTCAGGCTAGTGGGTGTGGCATGGGAGTGTCCATTTTCCAGGGCTGTTTTGGCCTCCCAGGCTGCCCAGGCTGCTTAATACAGTCTTTGCAATATTCTGTTCTCAATAGCATAGCATACATGAGGCAAACTGCGGCAGTTGTCCCTGGGGGTCCCTGAGGCCTGTCCTAATAGGTCAGTGACCACAAACATTTCTTGTCCACCTTTCTTGTATTTTTATACATGTAACCCATTGAGATCCTGTACTTTCTCTGGATATCCATGTCCCATGAGATGCTGGTTATGGAAATGAATAAGGCCATGTGTTAAGGAGTATGTTCCTATTATAGTGACTTTGTACACTGAAACATTTTGCTGAGTTGGTACTTATTTACCAGAGAAAATGGTATTGTGTATTTTGCTGAGTTGGTACTTATTTACCAGAGAAAATGGTATTGTGTATTTTATGCCCAATTCTCTCTCAGTAGTTGGTCTCTATATCCATAGAGAATATGGCAGCACAGCTATGTTAAACGTGTATGAATTAAGCAGATCAGTATATTTGCAAAGAATATGTTGCTTAGCCAAACATAGACACATTCTTCGCTTTAAAAAAAAGATTAAAATAGGGGCATAGTTATTTGTTGAACTCAAACATAAACATAATAATGTTTTAAGTGCTTTGCTGTATCAGGACCAAACTGAGGATTTCCTCCCCAATATGAATCAAAATGTATTAAATCTCTCACAATCTAATCAGCTAACAGCTGTTGATTATTTTGAGATCTTATGCTGCAGATACAGTGGAAAGATGAATACAAAAAAAATGTTCAAACTTCCTATGTGAGTTAATACAAATAAGGATTCAACCAGATGTTATGTGCACAGACTTCTTGTTCTGTAGAAGACAAATTACATATGCTCACATATGCTCACACAAATCTGCCTGTCTCTTGGAGACTGATAGTCGATGGACCCTCCATGCCCTTACTACAGCTAAAAGATTGGTAATACAACACTGGAGAGATAAATGCCCACCTCTGGTAAATCAGTGGATTGAGGACCTTAGGACTCTATCAGTATTTGAACACATGGCACATCAGGACAATTGTGTATGTACTTCTTTTTTGATATTTGGTCATTCTATCTAGTTGCTGGATTTTGAGGGTTTTTCCTCTTCTGCATGCCTTCCCTTCAAGCTTTCTGCAAATATGTAAAATATATGGAGTTCCTGTGACATGTGACAGATTGACACTCTAGGCCTCTGATTGTCTCTGTGTACACAACAAGCACAGCAGCACTAAAACTGTCTTCACACTGCCCTGGCAATGTACCTCAGCAATGACTTAGAGGGGCTTACTTCTTGTACTGAGTGAGAGCTGGGAGGTCATTTAGTCTGTGAGAGATTTGTATGGTCTCCTGACCAACATGATAGCGTATGAGTGATTGAGAGTGCCATTGATCAATATTTTATACTGCAATGTGATGAAGTGTAAAAGTGTGATTAATGGGGCAATCACATTCTTTTGCTTCTCGTGGGAATGTGAAGCTGCTGTTTTGCTATATTAACCTTTTATGCAATGAAAAGTTATGTTAACTTTGTGCACTGTTACTGCTGTGATTTAGATAGCTGGCAAAGCTGCTAGATTATAAACTTGTATTAACCTTGTGACTATCCTCCATTCTTACAGCAAGAATCTTGAGGCAGATTTGCTCCACATCTGTGGAGTTCTAGCAGGAGGCCCCATCTGCTACAGTCCTTAATGGTAGGGAGGTAGCACTTTATACTTTCCTTGCAGTGGGGAAGATATTAACACACAGAGAAGGGAGGCTGAAGTTAAGAATTTAAAGCCCATTTCTCCAACAGAACCAGCTTGACAAGGAAACTGTGGAAAAATCCCTTAAATATAGTTCTCTTCCGAACAAACATCTATAGAAATTGCAGCTATTAAGTCTATCCTTTTTGTGAGTTTCTGCTTGGGGAGCTCTTTCTCACCTCTGTTACCCTCTCTTCTCCATAGGGAGTGGAATAAGTATCAGAAACACAGAATTTTCAGAATTCAGCTCTGAACCTCCGTCTATCTGGTGATAAATTTCTCCCAAATTGATCTCCCCCTTACTAGTCGATCCAGTATAATGCTTTACTTGGCTAACCTTGCAACAAACATTTTGCTCTTTGGATTAAAAACCCAAAGCCTGCCAGAGCAATCCTATCCAGAAGCAACATCTTCTGGATTTTATTTATTTGTTTTTATTCATTATCAAATTTATAGCCCGCCCTCCCCACAAAGCAGGCTCAGGGCGGCTTCCAAAACGACATATATACAGCTTAAAACACAATGATTAAAAACCCCAAAAGGATGTAATTGCTGCTAAATCCCCTTTGCACTACAGAAACATAAAACACATCAATGTAATGAATCTATCTATACTGTGCGGCAGTAGTAATGAAACAGCATAGCTACTGCTAGTGCAAAGGGAATGGGCAAGGAGTAGGGTATATTCAGAATCCTGTGATTTCTCAGAACCTATTACTGCCCTGCCCCAGTATATAATATTATATCTACCAACATGGAAGGGTAATCTTATGTGTCCCCAAGTTTACAAAAAAAGCCTCAGCAGCACTCTTCCTACAGCACAGTAAAGGATTCTGATTACTTTTGTAAGCAATCATTGCATGCTATCAATACTATTTATATCATTTCAGGGCATTGTTTTACTTTCTTCTTTGCTGTCAAGAATGCATATAACTACAGCTATGGCAGCCCTCATGTAGCGGCTGCCACTAATATGACAAGCATAGATAGACTTCAGACCTGTCCGTTGTCACAGATGGGTTCCTCTTAGTTCTAGACACAGACAGGTCACTAAATATATGGTTCTATCAAACTAAGCCATTATCACTATACTTGAGTCATGTTTATGAATCAAACAAATATGAAAGATGGAGCTGTGAACTTGTGAAAATAGTGTTTTGGGATGATGTCACAACTAGGGATAATGTGATTTTCACATCAGATGCATTTGACAAGTGAACTTGCTATGTTCAACTGTGACAATCAGAATGAGCCAATTACTCCGTCTGCTTGGTCCCAAAAAACTTGAAACTTGCTAAACAGGTTCGCATTGAGGTCCCCCCCAACTGCATGTGCAAAAGTGTTGCCAAAATAAACATATCAACAGCCATTAACATCAATAAGGACTACTTAGATGAACATCCAAACTCTAGCTGCTATACCACATGGTATCCTAAATACTTATGCAAATTTCACCAGAGCCAGGAAGAGCAAAATGCAATTGTGATGGACTGCACTTTAAAAGCAGGTTTCATAGTGCAGCTAAATCAGGGAACTGGGAGATAAAGAGTTAACTTTTTCCCTGGAAGGGAGAACTTGAGTGACACGCTGCTCCTCTTCTCTGATTGACCAGAGCCAGTGGAGGAAAATATATGATCAGCTGAGTGGTGAGGGGAGTTGTCAGTTGTCAGTCTGGAGATTAAAGTTGGAACCATTCTGAAGGCAGTCAGTTTCTGACAGAGTTTTGGAGTCAGTGTGTCTGACAAGATAAGTCAGACAGGTTCACCTGTAGAATGAAAGTAAAAGACTCCTTGCTTTAACTGAAGTATTCCTAATCTGAGAAAGAATTCACTATAAGAATTCAAAGTCTAAGGCTGAGTTCAGATGTTCAGTTCAATCCGCTGTTGCCCCAGCTCTAATTGAGCAAGGTTATTTTGTAACAGGGAATCCTGATCACTTTTTAGCACTCTTCAAAGGGCTTTTATTCTGTCCTTGAGTGATCAGATGGCAGCAGTCAGGGAGTCAGCCTGTCAGCCATTTTTTAGTGTGTCCTTTGAACATGCCCATAAGCGCTGGTGAGCATGCTGGGATACGTAGTTCATGGGGCTGTTGGCCATTTTAAAAAAGTTTGTCCTCTGAGCATGAGCACAAGCACTGATGAGCCTTCTGGGATATGTCATTCACTGCTGTCTTCCTTCTCTAAACTTTTCAATTAACCCCTTCCCTAAAGCACAGAAAAAACTGAAGTACAGAGGTGTCTTCCTTGGAAAGTTTTTATAATGAAAAAAAAACCTTTGAGCAGCCCCTTTGGAGGGGGGAGGTGTGAATATGCAGTTATGTGCACATCACTAACTAGTAAAAAAATGGCAGCTGGAAAACAAGAGACCAGAGCAATTAGACAACAGGAAATCCATTTTGGAACCAGCTTAGACCAACAGGACTAAACTTTCAGGTATCAAAGAAACACGCAGTAAGGGGGGGGAGGGCTCAGATGACTGGGGCACAACAGGCAGATGTTGCCGTCAGATTGTGCATTTTAAATCCATAAGGGAACAGAACAGCAATGGATTCTCTGTACTTAATGTATTACGATGAAGTTCGAAATTTAATAAACAGTTATAAAAACAAGAACAGCAATGGATCAAACTGCACATCTGATCACAGCCTAAGTGTTAACATAACCTGAAGTCCCCTGTATATAGACACAAGAACTGGGAGAGAGATTTGGCAAGAGCGATTGGGGTAGTGTGTGGAAACTTTCTTTCAAGCCAAAAAGGAACAGGGTTAATTCCTCTGAGGAGAAGAAGATTAATCCCTGCCCAGTGTCTTTGAGGGTTTAACTCTGAGGCAGACTCTAATCTGTTGTAAGGCAAAGTGGTTTTAAACAACTTCGAAAATAGAAATAAACTGTAATTTAACCAAGGAGTGAATTAGGTTCACAAAGTCAGTGACCAACTCCAGGAAACCTGAACTGCCACAGGAAACTCTCTGAAGAAACATCGTTGCTGTAATTAAAATTACATCGTTGTTGTAATTAAAATTAAAACACCTCATATACGGTAACTTAGAACTAAGAATACCTGAAAATAAGCTTTAATAGCATCATTTTGCCTGCCCAAAGATGTGAATTCTATATTATCAACAACTTTTACCTCAGCAATCCCAGTCCCTGGCTCACCTATTCAATTCCTGCCTGTTGAATAAAATTGTTATTTTGTTTTACTGTTAAACCATCTCCAGTGCCATTTCAAAAGGGAAATAAAAAGAGGGCTCCTGCTTTCCCACAAGTTCCTTGGGCTGGGCTAAAAGCTGAATTATACTCGGTGGGACAGAGTGGGACAGAAATTTTTTCAAAAACATCTATTATTTACATGCTACCAAGGGCTGCTTAGTCACAGCAGGGAACCAAAGAATTTTGATGGGAAATGTCAGGCCAGTGTGGGGAGAGTGAAAGGGGTCTGTCATAGCAGTATATATCTTTAATTCGGTGGATATCTTTCCAAAGTCTCCTACATCTTTGCATTAGGGGAATTTAATCTCATATGCTGGGGAGATCTCAAAGACAGACTGTCTCTACAGAGACAGGGATATCATATAGTGATGATTCTGCATTGTTGTCCAGCAATTTTGTTGATGTGTATCCTTTGGAAAAGACAGACTGCCATTATGGTGTCAGCATTATAACCAGCACCTCAGCTGCCACTGCTACTAGACATTTATTTAGCTTCAACAATGTGCTGGGAGCTGAACACCACACAGAAGCAGTGTGATCCCTGATGGCATACATTTTCTGCTAGTGAGCTTATAATTACCCCCCAAACTTGAGATTCTAGCATTTCTTCTCCTTCTCAGACTATCTTTTCGATCCCTCTTGGCAGACACTACTTGAATTATCCACAATGGATGCAGCAGAAGAAGGATTCTGTTGGTTCAGTATATTTTATGAAATGAAAGCAAAACTGCAATGTGTAGTAACCAATCCCATCATGAAATGAACCTTGGCAATAAACAGCTGCTTACTTTGTTGATGTCAAATTGACATGATTCTTCTCTGATTTTGAGGTTCTCAGTTTTGTGGTTTAGATGAGCTTCAGATATCGCTGTTTACATTTCCCCTCAATTTACCCATTGATTAAATAATTCCTAAATCAAAAGTTACTTCAGATAATTCTTTAAGCTTCTGCAACAACTTGTAATTAAACAATGACAATGAAATTTCAGTGGAAGCAATTGCTGTGGAATGAATGTGAGTCAGACAAGCATGTCTCTTTGATTAGTAGTATGGTTTATTTTAATCTGAGAAGCATTTTTAACATCTTCTTTGCCCTTGAATGTTTGCATTTGGACTGTACTTCATTAAAATATGAGAATGTTGCCTTATATTCTAGTTTAGAGAAAATGTGCCAGCAAACAGCATTTTGGGGGGGGGGCTGCATTCCTCCCTTGTAATAATAATTAAAAAGCAATGTTGCCTGCAAAAGCTGGGCAAATACTGAAAGACCATGTTGGAGAGAAATATAAATTTGCTGATCTGAAGGGTCTGTTTGTGTGCTGGGAGGAAACTAAGCATTGTTCATTTAAATCAAATCAATGATTGCCGTTTATGTTAGTTGTCACTTTGGCATCATCATCCTTGTTACCAAAAATCAAATATTTGTGTGCCTGGGTCTTGTTTGCGTGAATGTTTGAGAATCTGTTGTTATTTGTAGGAAACTAGGCATTCATGCACAATTGAACACATTCATGTCAGAAGTGTTCACCTGGACAGCTTGTATAAAATGGCTTTTATACTCCAGACTGCCACTGCTTAGAAGCACAAAAAGAATAGTGCAGCATTTTTAAAAAAGTGGCTGCTGGCTTGGTTAGAGGAAATTACTTTAAGAGCCTCATCCACAACCATGAGAGGAGAAAGGGGTGGGGGGGGGAAGGTTCCTAAACAGTTAGGAAAACCTACTCACTGGACAGAACTGGAATATGGCATAACACTTTCAATATAATTCTGAACCAAGAACCAATATACTGCAAATCTGTACACCAGGCAATGAGTTGGAGCCCATTGATCTATTTCACTAAAAGCAGTACTTTCTCCTGGTGCAAAGAACCTTTGCCTGAGCAAGAGGCATGTCAGCCAAAGGCTCCCCAGCCCAGGGGAAAACACTGAAGTTAGTGGAACAGATGCGCAGGGTCCAAACAACAGGTTTTGTCACTATGTACATATTCATACTAGAGATCATACTAGAGATCACACTAGAGATCATACTAGAGATCATACTAGAGATCAAATTGCCAACATTCGCTGGATTATGGAGAAAGCAAGAGAGTACCAGAAAAATATCTACTTCTGCTTCATTGACTATGCTAAAGCTTTTGACTGTGTGGATCACAACAAACTATGGCAGGTCCTTAAAGAGATGGGAGTACCAGACCACCTCACATGTCTCTTGAGAAACCTGTATAAGGGACAAAAAGCGACAGTGAGAACTGGATATGGAACAACTGATTGGTTCAGCATAGGAAAAGGAGTACGACAAGGATGTATATTGTCACCTTGCTTATTTAATATATATGCAGAGTACATCATGCGAAATGCTGGCCTGGATGAATCACAAGCGGGAATTAAGATTGCTGGGGGAAAGATCAACAACCTCAGATATGCAGATGATACCACTCTAATGGCTGAAAGTGAAGAGGATCTAAAGAGCCTCTTGCTCAGAGTAAAAGAGGAGAGCGCAAAAGTGGGCTTGAAGCTCAACATCAAAAAAACTAAGATCATGGCATCCGGCCCCATCACTCGCTGGCAAATAGAAGGGGAAGTCGTGGAAGTAGTGACAGACTTCACGTTCCTGGGATCCCAGATCACCGCAGACTGTGACTGCAGCCATGAAATTAAAAGACGCCTGCTCCTTGGGAGGAAAGCGATGGCGAACCTAAACAGCATGATAAAAAGTAGAGACATCACCCTGCCAACAAAAGTCCGCATGGTCAAAGCAATGGTATTCCCAGTAGTCATGTATGGCTGCGAGAGTTGGACGATAAGGAAGGCCGAGCGCTGAAGAATAGATTCTTTTGAACTATGGTGCTGGAGAAGACTCTTGCGAGTCCCTTGGACTGCAAGAAGAACAAATCAGTCAATCCTCAAAGAAATCAACCCTGACTGTTCCCTGGAAGGCCAGATAATGAAACTGAAGCTCAAATACTTTGGCCACCAAATGAGAAGGGAGCACTCACTGGAGAAGACCCTGATGCTGGGAAAGATTGAAGGTCAAAGAATACGCGGACGGCAAAGGATGAGATGGTTAGACAGTGTCATCGATGCAACGAACCTGAAATTGAGCCAACTTCGGAGGACTGCGGAAGACAGGAGGGCCTGGCGGGAGATGGTCCATGGGGTCGCGAAGAGTCGAACTCGACTGTGCGACTGAACAACAACAACATATTCATAATTCTATCACTTAACATGTCCTTTTTAAAATTTATTTAAAATTTGTACTCTGTTTCATCCTCTAAAAGGCTTCCAACATGATCAAAAAATTCAGCCGTAAAAACAATGACATTAAAGGAAATACATCAATATAAAAAATAACACTATCAGCCCAGACAAAAAATTACTAATAATATCAAATTAGTCCAAAGATCCAAAATAGAAGCCACTGAGAAAGCATTAACAAAAGCTAACCTGAAAGGGCTCACTGGTACTGTGTTGCTTTACATAATTTATGGAACATCACCTCCTCTGGTAGGCTACCCAGGAGAATGGAGCCTACAACAAAGAAGGCCATTGATTTTATGGAGTTCAGAGGAACCTTCCAAAAAGAAAAGAAAAACTTTAGAAAGAGCTGCTGGGTAGACCTAGTTGGGAAACAGGTCTATATAGGAACAGGTGGCCCTTCAGCTATGCTAGTCTAACTCATGAAGGGATTTAAAGGTTAGAAACAGCATCTTGAATTGTAGCTGGAAATATATAGGCAGACAATGCGTTTGTAAAATTGGTGTTGTGTGAACATTACCTAAAAAGGTAAAGGTTCCCCTTGCTCGAAAGCTAGTCGAATCCAACTCTAGGGGGTGGTGCTCATCTCTGTTTCCAAGCTGAAGAGCCAGCACTATCTGAAGACTTCTCCATGGTCATGTGGCCGGCTAAATGCCGAGGTGCAGCCATACCTATTTATCTACTTGCAATTCCTTGCTTCCGAACTGCTAGGTTGGCAGAAGCTGGGGCTAGAGACAGGAGCTCACTCCGACACGTGGTACTAGGGTCTCAAACTGCCGAACTACAGACCTTCCAGTCTGCAGCTCAGTGTCTTAACCTCTGAGCCAGCGCGGCCCCTGTCAAAAGGTAGGCCACTATATTTTGCAAAAATTTTAATGTTTTGATAACCTTCAAGAACAGGAAACCAATAGTTCAAGACAGTGATAGTTGCGTCTCTGGGTTTTGACATATAGTAGGCTTTTATCAGTATACTTTATGTAAGTTCTCATGGTCCTGAAACAGCCTCTTTGAATGTCACTTGTTGCTGAGAATCTCTTTTGAAAAATCAGATGATCTTTGATGGAGGATAGTGGAAGTCACTGCAAAACAGGGTTCATCTAAACAAGATGTCAGGTGTATCAAACACTACAAAATCAAGAAGGAAGAACTTCCTTTATCAGTTTGTCATCAGAGATCATGCTGTGCCATAACCAGGTTGGAACCAGGGAAGACTTTTCATCTAGATCTCACTGAAGTTGCTCTGCCACTACTTGTCCTATCCTCAAAAAGGCAGAGCTGAAATAAGTCTGTAATTCATCTGATTTTTTTTTAATCTAAAGAGGCCATGCTACTGACTCTTCCACCTCCTTTGGAAAATGACTCAGCATCAGAGATGAATGTTATTTGTTGGTCTTTACTAGGCTTCTCTTGGCAGGTTTCAATCAGCCATGACGAACAATGATCAAGTTCGTAGGCAGTTGTTTTCAAAACCCCAACTACCCTGTCAACACCAATCAGCAATCAATCTGAAACAATCCATAGAAATCTGAGGTGCAGATATCAACACCATCAGCCCAGGATCTGCACTTAAACTGGCATCCTCCGTCCGAATGGATCTGAAAAGCTTTAACAACAATGAACCTTGCAAAATCACCACAGCAGGCTATAGATGCCTCCTCATCCTTCTATTTTGGGTATTAGCAAGTCCTGAACAATCTTAAACATCTCCAGCGGTTGATATTAGCTGATGCAATGGTGGCAAAGAAGAAAACTCTTCATTGCTCTCATCATCTCCTCATAGAGTTTTGTTCCCTCTAATTTGATGCTGCTAACATTGCTCCAATCCTCCACCAACATTGCTGTTCCACAACTCATTTTAAACCTGATAGCTCCCTGGTATACCAAAGAGCTGATGTTCTTCAGTGGGATGGGGGAGGCCACTGGGGAGCAGCCCTGTCTGTAACTTCTAGAAGTCCCACAATTCATGTTGCCATAAGGCAGCTGATAGAATGTCAATTCTCCCACAGCTCTCAGAACACACTGGAGATCAATTGGATCCATAGATTTCTGATGGTGGATAATCTCAATAGGCTCATTCCCTTTGCAGAAAGCAGAAAAGAATCTGTGCCTATCCCATTACATTCACCTAAGCCAAAATGGGGTGCAAAGCTTTGGAGGAACAGGAGTGGCTGTGTCAGTGAGGCTGTGGCATATTCTTCACTTACAGCAGCTACCACCACCTTCGTTGCATAGGCAATCAGCCTTGCCTGCACTTACAAATCCTAGGAATGCAGTATGGGCATTGTTTGTAGATGTCTGTGGGAAACTGTTCTCACCAGTCTCTGACCCGTGTAAGCTGCCCTGAGCCCGTTCGCAGGGAGGGCGGAGTATACATATAATAAATAAATAAATAAATGTCAGTGGGCATCTCTGCCTGTGCAGCAGGAAAGACCATGATCTGACACAGGGATGTCCTTTGGCATCTTTTGTATGACTCATGACTGTAATGAGTGATCTGTAAACAACATTTCACAAAAAGAGACTAATGGTTTCTACACACAACCCAAATGACAGATAAGATCTATACCACTGGAAAGCACTCAGGACGATATAGCTGCTGTTATCCCATATGCAGGACATATCTTTAACAATTCTCTGAATACTGCATATATTTTTTTCCCAACTGAAAACCAATTTGTTATTCCATCCTTGAACCCAGAGTCTCTTACTCTTCTACAAAGTTTATTCTTCTGCTTCCATACCCTTATTTGGGGTACAGTCATACATAACTATAAATGTGTTTATATCTTTATTACCCTTAAGTGCATACTGTGTTCTGTACTCATGCATGCATACAACTTGGTATCTCACACCACTCAAAAATGATTCATACATGACATATGAAGTGTCCTGATGACTGCCCATACTCTATGTAGCTTTTGCACATATTCCTGTGTTTCCCACAGCAAATGTCCATGCCTATTTAAACATCTGTGTCCATGAAACTGGAAAATTTTGCACCCAATCAACTGTATCTAAAAATGGGTCTGTATTGTGATGTTAGACCAGTCCCATCAGATTCAATACCCTTCTTGATTACTTTAGTCTCATTATAATTTCAGACCAGGGCTGGATATATGCTCTGAATAGTTCTATATAATAGATTGTACACCAGAGAGAAAAAAATGAGACAAAATGCAGGTGGTATGGTATAAAAATTGAACCACAACTTGATTGAATTTAAATAATGAGCAATGGGGGAAACACTTTTTGATTAACTGGATTAAGCCAAATGCAAGTATAATTTACCTGGATTTAGATGGCTGAGAAATAGGGTTAGAACCAACCAGCCTTTCCACTGATGAAAAAGGGAGAAATTGGTCCCCTTTGACCACCAAGAAGACTATGATTGGGATCATGGGACCTGCCTGGATAAAAGCTAATAGGATGGAAGTTATGTAGTCCCATGGAGAAAAGAGCAGATTTTAGCTGAGATTGAGTCAAAAAGCTGACTGACTCCAACTCATAGTATCTCTGCCTAATAGGCCTCTATGGATGGTTCCAAAAATGTTCCTGGCTTGTCCAGTCACAGTTTTATTCTGCTGAGAAAGGTCTTTCAAAGTTACATCCCATCAAGCTCTATAATTTTGCTGAGTGAGTCATTCAAACTTTAAGGTGGTGTCTGTTCCAGTTCTTATTGAATCCAATAGGCCTGAAAGCGAGGAAGGCTCCATCTTCTAAAAGATTCCTCAGGATACTCAACAAAGTAAATGGTCCTTGACCCCCTCCCTTCATCTAGACCGTCCATGCCAGTTGTGACCCATTGAAGTATAATTAATAAAACATCTCAACTTCCCAAATCCCCCCATGCAAAGTAGATGACCCCCCACAAAACAAACACCCCCCTCAACAAACGTAAGATCTGGCCAATCTGAGGTCCTTTCCATACTTGGATCTCACCCCTGGTTTTATCAGAGTTCAGCTCACAACACTTGCATTTATCCCTGGTTATAACAGCATCCGTTTATCCTGGGACAAGTGCGGAGTGAAACTGGGGTGACCTCAATGTAATGTGGAAACAAAAAATACCCCAAGATAATTACTGGGGGGAACACGAATGTCATGTGGAATGTAAAAATACCCCAAGATAATTACAGGGGTGAACTCGTGTGTAGTGTAGAATATAAGTTCAGGGACAGTGTTTAACCAGGATTTAAGGTCTAGTGCAGAAAGGACCTGAGTCTCAGAGGAACTAAATTGCCACTCATTCCATCATTGACCAGCTGATACTACACTGCAATAGGGAGGGAAGATGACAACAGAAAGGCCTAGACAAGTTAAATGAAAATACTTTGTGATGCCAAAGAAAGAGGAGGACTACAAATGCCAAATCTTAGACTATATTATGAAGCGGTTTGTCTAACATGGATGGATCAATGGGTGAAGCTTGAAAATGACAGATTGTTGGGGTTGGAAGGGCATGATTGTAGATTTGGCTGGCATGCATATTTATGGTATGACAAGATAAAAATGGACAGTTTTTTTAAACTTCACTTGGTGAGAAAAGCTTTGTATATGGTATGGACGAGATATAAGAAGTACCAGAGTGACTTAAGACCGTGTGGATTGTACCAGTAGAAGTGTTGATATCTTACTCAAGACAGCGAGGTAGAGACTGGTTGCCATATAGAGACTTAATTAAAAAAGAGGGAACAGAGTGGGTAATGAAAAAGCAGAATGAAATTTAATATGAATTTGAGTGGTTGAAATATATGCAGATTTATGATCTTTTTAGATCAGACAAAAAAAATTATGGTTTTAGAGAGGAAAAAAATGAAATTGAAAAGGTATGGGGAAGTGGAGGAGGAAAAAATATTTCTAAAATGTATAAGGTGTTGTTAAAATGGTATACTGAAGATGAAACTGTTAAAGAACAAATGTTAAAATGGGCTATTAATATGAATAAGGAAGTGGATATGGAAACTTGGGAATATTTGTGGAAAAACTCTATTAAGATCTCGACATGTACTAATGTTAAAGAAAATTGTTATAAGATGATGTATAGGTGGTACATGACACCTAAGAAGATTGCAAATATGAATCAAAATATGTCAAACAAATGCTGGAAATGTAAGAGGCATGAGGGCTCATTTTATCATATGTGGTGGACTTGTGAGAAAGCTGTAGACTTTTGGACAAAAGTCCACAATGAAATGCAAAAAATACTGAAATGTTCTTTTAAAAAAGCACCGGAAATTCTGCTTTTGGGACTCAAAATGGAAGAAGTCAATACGACTAAAAAAACTTTACTCTGGTACCTGATAGTGACAGCGAGAATGATTTATGCTCAGTTTTGGAAGACAGAAAAGGTACCAGAGGTTGAAGAATGGATACAAAAAGTTCTGTTCATGGCACAAATGGATAAGATTACAAAAAAACTGAATAACAAAGAAGACGATGAGTTTTTTGGAGAATGGAATGATTTTAAAATTTATCTGGAAAAGAACTGGGATGTGAAACAAAACTTAATATGTTTAGATCAATATTAAGTCAAACGATGTTATCTTTAGATTGTAATGATGAAAAACTGATATTGTTGATGATATGAAGTAATTTGGAGCAGGGGTGGAAGCATTGTGGGAAGCCATTGGAGGGAGGGGAGGAACTGGGAATGGGGTAGACAATTGATAGAATGAAATGTTTTATATGTTGTATTCCTGAGAAAATAAAATTTGTTTACCAAAAAAAAAAAAAAAGAAAGGCCTAGACAAGTGGAGGGGAGGCAATGCTCTTTATAAGCCTACCTTGTACTCGCTTAATGTTTCAATATTAATTTTAGTTAATTAAAATTAATTTTAATTTAATTCATCTTTATTAAGCTTAGGTGATAATTTTGTAATGGAAAAGGTTTAATACAAAAAGTAGCAATTTGATCCACCAGGGCTTTGTAAAAAATTATAACAATTGCCTGCTCAGTGTTAATTCCAACCAATTTAAATGAGAGAGTTAAGCATGTGATTCACAGTGTGATCCTAAGCAGACTTATATCATTCAGTGGGTAGTTCATGTCCTAAAAATGTAAAAATTACAGGCAGTGATAATTTTGATCCTTGTATTACATAGGAAGGCTCAAGTAGCCTTGAAACATAAGCAGCAAGCTTTCCTCATGCTTTCATAAGTTCTTAAGCAGCTCTGGTTCTATGCAGAAAGCTGAGTGCAAACTTGAGTTGGTGGCCATTTTGGTTTCTGTAATCAACCACTTAAACAACAGAACTAATAGGCACTGCTGACATTGGTTTGGGAGAATGTGCAGCTAATCACAAGACAGGGAAAAACAGTAAAAGAACCTTTTTGTGAATACCAAAAATTTAGCTTAAATTGAACCTTAACATGTATGCATAATGTCATTTCCCACACAGTACAAACAACAACATTATAACATTTGAAGCTCACTAAATATGAGGATGTGAAAAAAATCCAAGAGAAGAAAATAATTATAACGACTGTAAAACTCCACTATGTATTCCATAAAAAGTAACTGAAAATTCCTGTTGGATTATGGCCACCTTACCCAAAGTGATGAAGAAGAGTGGAGAGTGCCGTTCTGAAAATTAACTGTTCTATTACAGTTTCCCCACAGTCCCTTTTGGGCTAGCATTAAGGAGACAGAAATATCAAAATGTACAGACCTGGTTACAAATCTACCAAAGAATGAAGTCATTTTTTAACATCTGCCTCACGAGGGAAATTTTGCCAGTCCAACCCCAGTGAAAAATATATGACTGATGGACAACATGATAACTTGCTGCTTTCAGTGGGAATTGAGATGACAAGAAACAGATTTCAGTTGTTGCCGAAGCTTTTTCATTTACCGGACAATGTATCTGCCAAGAAATGATGAAAGACAGGATATGACACACACACCATGCATACTGCCTCTTTCTCTCCACCTGCACAGAAATCCAGGTCATTGGCTACAGATTCATTTATACCTCTGTACAAATTTATCATGTTGAACTTCATTTCAAATGAACATATTTAATTCCAACCCCAGGCAAATGTACTATATTTTGAATAAGGGCCAAACTAGACAACATAGCAATCAGTCTCAGGAGGCTGTGCACTTCTCTGAAGAGTGGCAGGCCTGGAGGGGCTAGTTGAACCTATCTTTGTTTGTGGTTTTCCTGACCAAATTTACCCCCTAACTGTTTATCCCCATGGGAACAAAAATCATCAGCAGGGAAAGAAAAATGTTCCCTTCCGTTGCTGTTCAAGACTTTAACTTCCCAAGCCCATTTATTAAAAGCTGGAAGAAAATTGCATGCATGCGTGCATGCGTGTGTGTGTATATATATATAAAAAGACATCCAGCCAAGTTTTCAAGGTATTATGGAAAGGAATGCTTGAATAAAGAAAAGAAAATATAGGAGTCAATGGGAGTCAAGGTCACAAGATCTTTATTTTATGTTTGCTTTACTAGATTTTATTTTTATAATGTTGGAAACCAATGCAATTTTCTGTGTATATGCCTGTATGGCATTAGGATAGGCAAGCCCATAGATAGTAATTTGGGATGGACTGCAGGCTGAGAAATGTCACACATGAGATTAAGACTGAGTGTTATCTTGACTACTGAAGTGTCTGTTCTGAAAGAGGGACATACACCTACTCCAGCCAAGCAGGACCAAAGCTTAGTAGAACTCAGGTGCAGGACAGCATCACAAGCATCCTCCTGGCTCCTGGGAGGACAGCAATGCATACTGTACCACCTCTACACCCACTCCAGTCCAGGAGACATTTGATGAGATACCAGATATTCCCAACATACAGCACAGTAGTTTATATTAGGGGCCAAATGCCGCCAAAGAGTGTCAGGGAGCAGTAAGATCTTCACTGGGGTAGCCAGAACAATGGTTGGGAGGGAAGACAGGTCCTCATAGGCCATCGCATAGCTACACATGCACATCTAAGGTAAGGCTGCTTTCATGCATTGTTGGATAATGCACTCTTGATACCCTACACAGCAAAAGTCTGCAACTGGATTTTCCTGTTTTCCATTTTCTCCATGGCTAGAAAGGTAGTGAAAAATTCAGCCGTCGAAATCTGTAAAGGTCTTCTACCTGAGTACACGTTTTATTTAGGTTTAAAATATTGTCAAATTATGCTTGTAAGCAGAGATTGTATTATACATTGTCATAATAAACATTAGTATTTGTGTGGTTGATTGTCCATGTATATAATGGGATGTAAATTGATATTACTGAAATAAGCCACTAAGGCTGTTTGTATTTCTCCCAGGCAATTGAAGCAAAGCAAGCTCTCCCTCCTTCCCCCTCTCCGTTCGGGGAGGACCCTCAGCCAATGAAGGGGAAGAAAGACTTACTTTTCTTTCCTGCAATTGAGGCAGCCTGGCCAGGAAGCAAGCTTGGGCTCATTCCCTCCCTCCACCTGGGAAAAGGGGGGGGAGCCTCAGCCAGAGCAGGAAACAGAAGCTTGCCTATCTATCTCTCCTTAGTGATTGAAAGAGTCTGGCAAAATCAACAACAACATAGGGAGTTTTGGGATATTCTCCAAAATGACAAATAAGGATCTTAAACAAGCTAAGGGGCCTAGGTACTCAACACTAGCAGTTTGGAACAAGTGGCAGCCCTCATGGCTTAAAAGAACCTCAAGGTGGGCACCACTAAAGTCCTTGTATAATGAAACAGGAAAAAATAAATGGTGTGAACTGTTGAGATCAAAGGGATATTACAGGCTAAGAGACTTATTCAAAGGAGGTACTCTAAAACCAGCACAGGAATTAACCGAGGAGGTAGGTAGGCAATATTGGTTAAAAACTACAGGCCTTTATAGAATGATCAAAGAAGTTAATGAAAAAGGAAATATTTGGACAGAAGAACCAATTGAAGAAATATACAATAGGATGCAAAAATTTAAACAAGGATTAGCAGGATATATTTACAAGAAAATGTTATCCAATAAAGATAAGGCGATACTATATTTACAGAAAACATGGTGTAAGGAAGGTCAGATATCGGAAAATGATGCAAATAAAATAGAAGATACCAAAATTATTAAATTCAATGAATTGGAACATAAATTTTTTACAAAGTGGTATAAAACACCAGCACAGATAGCAAACATGTTTCCGGGATCGAGCTCTATGTGTTGGTATTGTAAACAATTTAAGGGTTGGTTCTCCCATATGTGGTGGGAATGTCCAGAGGTTAGAGTTTTTTGGTTAAAAATAATACAAAGTATAAAGAAAATATGTAAAATCTCATTGAATGTAGACTTCAAACTAATGTTAATGGGTATATTAGGAAATAAGGCAGTCAATAAGGAAACCCAGGCTATACTCAAAGCTATGGTGTTAGCAGGCAAGGCAGTGATAGCTATGGGATGGAAAGATAAGAGTAAATGGACAATAGATACCTGGCACACTTATTTGTTTGATTTTGTGCAGTCTGACATCATCGAGAGGCTGCTCCAGAAGACCACATGGGAGGATAAAGCCAAAGAAATCAAAACTAGATGGAAGACCTATCTAAAGTGGATAACATTGGAAGGAAGACAGGACATTCGGTGGAAGATTCAGACTTTGTGCCCGTGGCTGTGAACAAAGGACCAACAAACAAGGGGTAGAGGGAGGGAGGGGGGAATTTAACGAGTTATGTAAAGTAAGGAGACAAAAGATATTATGTAATATATAGAAAACCCACAAAAATAAACTTATCAAAAAAAGAAGAGAGAGTCTGGAAAAGCAAGCTAGAATGCAGCAGCAGCAGAACTGGAAGAAGAAGCAGGAGACAGCCAGTTTTGCTGTGGGCCTGATAGAAGCCCTCCGGGGGCCTGATCCAGCCCATGGGTCACATGTTTGACACCCCTGATCTATTTAATGTGCAGTGAACAATTTGCATTTCCTCCTTGTTTTTTAAAACATATTTTACCTTATAGCTCAAAGGTTTAGGAACACTGAAACACCCAAGCCAGTAGAAGATTATTAAGGAAACTCTGTACTAGTAAAGCATGGTAGGTGAGTAGTGAATTTTGGAGCTGTATGACAAAATGTGTTGTCCCAGGAAAGATTTGAAAGAGACATGACTGGAACATAATGTAAAAATTATTTGAGCCAGAAGCAATAAGTAGGTCCACTAGCCAGTTTTAGTTTTGGTTTTGCTACACCCATTATTCCCTGCCTGTCAATCTATACGGTATGTAGAAAAATACCAGATACATTCTCTGCTTCCTCTCTTCTCTGTCTGCAGCTGTGATCAAAGAGTACTTTAGCGGCCACACAAACCATGCCATGATCTGGACCTATGTAATTTAAAACCTCCCCAGTACTTCTCTTTCATGCAGAGATTCCTCCTTGATGCTTAAACCACTTGAATATAATGAGCTAGTCTAGCAAAAACCGATACTTAAACTGAATCTTATGGTAGGATCCAGATTACAATCTTTATTGTATCGATTGGTTACACTCAAGACTTTTTGCTTTCATATTACGTTTTCTGTTACAATCAAGGATTGTGCTGTGTTTGTCGAGATATCATAAATGTGATGTAAAACAAGATTTTAGGATTGAGCGCATTCAATTTAGAATCTAAAATGTAGGAAATAAGTATATTTTTGCAAGACAAAAATAATTAGCAAATAAATGGGGATTGGGGGAAGCTAACCATTACATTTGCATAGATCCAGGTTTTGTATAAATCCATTACATTTGCAGGATGTCACAAACAGTTCCTTTGGTATTAATTTTGTAGGGATGTCACTCTGGGATTTCCTGCCAGATGACGAAATGTTTAGGATTTGTATACCTTTGTAGACATCTGCATGTCTTTAACTTTCTTTATAACTATGTACAAATACCCTATGTATATTAGGTTTTACAGATTATAGGAATGTAAGGGAGATTGTCCCAGCAACCCTGGTTTCGACATGTAAAGCCATTAGGTTACTGATAATCTCTTATTAAAGAGACTGGTGAATTATGCATACTGTACATATGTATACGTATTTCCCCACTGTTGTTTTTTGGCTGTTGTACTCCATTAGAAGTAAACTGTACTGCAATAAAGAAACTGGTTTTGTGTCACAGTCGGTGCTTGTACTAAGTAACACAAGACTACTCTTTTTCAGTTTGTAATGTGAAACAGCAAGAACTGATATAGTCATATGGACATGTGAAACTGCCTTATCCTGAGTCAGGTCATTGGTAAATCTAGTTCAGTATTGCCTGTTCTGACAGAGTTTCGAGCAGAGGTCTTTCCTGGTGGTGATGGAAAGTGCTGTCAAGTCACGGTTGACTGATGACAACTCCATGGGTTTTTCAAGGCAAGAGGTGTTCAGAGGTGGTTTGTCATTGCCAGCTTCTACATCACGACCCTGGTATTCCTTGGAGGTCTCCCATCCAAATACTGGCCAGGGCTGACCCTGTTCAACTTTCTGAGATCTCATGAGATCAAACTAGCCTCAGCTATCCAGTTCAGATCTTCCTTAGCCCTTCTAAATACTTAGCATTCATAAAGTGCTTCAAGGCATTAAAAGCACTTCACGTGCATTATAGCATTCCTGTAAACTGGGTAAAAGTTATTAGCCCCACTATTGTAAATACAGGGTTGAGAAAACTTAAGACCATCTGCTGAGTACATGACAGATTCTATATTCAAATCCTCATTCAAAGCTCAGTCTTCCATCCAGACGTTATCAGGAACAGAATTCTAACTCAAGAACGCCTCCATAGAGTATATGAGGACAACTCAACACAATGTGCCACAAGCACAAAAGAAGAACTAGAAATAAGTGCAGAGCCAGTAACTCTGTAGGCATATTAATGGGATTAATATGCATACTAGCAGAAACAAGAAAGGGAAAAAACTGAACCTAACAAAGAACTCCAAAACCAAACAAAAGTTAGTGAAAAGGAGGGCCAATATTAAAACCTTTCTATAAAAGGAGGTACATGTATTTATTGATAATAACAAATTTAAAACATATATAGGGGCCCAATTACAACCAATATATATAAAACATAACCATATCAAGGGCTTAAAAAGTAGACCTTACGCGTTTCGGCCAAATAGGCCTTCCTCAGAGGTCATACATATGTGGCTAGATGGTTAATAATTATATTCACATAAACACAATCAGAAATATATACAAAGTATTCAATAAGGACCATAAAGTAAATTGCTGTAAAAAATAAAAAATAGAAGATTAAACACACATAGGGTCCTTATTGAATCTATACTTTGTATATATTTCTGATTGTGTTTATGTGAATATAATTATTAACCATCTAGCCACATATGTATGACCTCTGAGGAAGGCCTATTTGGCCTATTTGGGCGAAACGTGTAAGGTCAACTTTTTAAGCCCTTCACTAACCTTTGTTTGGTTTTGGATTAATATGCATACAACATTTTTATTAAAATAAACTGAAATTTACTTTTCTAAATTTTTCCATCGTTTTACTTTAAAAGGTCAGAGTATCAGACTAGGATCTGGGAGACCCAGGTTTAAACCCCCGCTCTGCCATGGAAGCTTGCTGGATGACCTTGGCCCAGTCACACACTCTGTTTAACCTATCTAAAAGGTTTTATGAGGATTAAATGGAGGATAAGAGAATGATATAAGCTGCTCTGGGTTCCCATTTGGGAGAAAGGTGGGGTATAGATAAAGTGGCTAATTACTGAGAACTAAACTCACGAAAAGATTAAATGAGATCCCCAAACTAGGTGGGATGGGTGTTCCCTAACTTGGTAGGATGGCCTTCGGGGCCCACCCTGAATTCCATACCTGAACCTTATACACACAAGGTATCTGCTGGGCTGCCCGCTCCCACATGGTTTGCATAGGCAGGACAATAGGGGAAAAAATCCTAGATCCTTTTGACAAGCATGACTTTCCTTTCCTCTTTAAGTGTGTCAGTTCTGCAGTTTAGCTCTACTAGCTGATCAAAATTAGGAGCTGGTACTTCCTACCAAATTAAAATTATTTGCTATAAAGTGACTCTTTCTGAACTTCTTTCTTTGTAAACATTTTTATTTGTGAAAACATCAATTTATACAATCCATTTTTGGTATGGGGTACTTGGAAATAAGAAAGTTAAGTGGAACAGCATAGATTTTATTTTTGTGGAATGGATTTGCCTTGGATACAATCATGCAGGAATGAATAAATCCTGTGATGGTGATCTCCCTTGAGAATGAATGGGCTTTTACATATATGACATTGTGGCTGGAAGCCAGCTGCTAAACCTCCTAAGATGTCCACAAACAATTGCTGCTGTGAATCCCTTTGTGATTTAATGAAAGGCTCTAGGAATGAAACATGGATTTTTCCATCTTCACATTTTTTTTAACTTAAAATAAATTGGCAGCTTATGGATCTATAACTTCTCATTGGGAGCAGTTACTCTTTTGCATGGCTCTTTGAATTTCAGAAAAGGAAATTTTTAAAAATTATTGCTTTAAAACCCAAATGCAGCTCATAAATATTTGATTTAATTCAAACTATATAAATGAATGGTCCACAGGAGAAACACATTTTCAAATATTAGTCTATTTACCTGTGGGTGAAATGAACCAAAGCATGCATACTTTTCAATAGAATATGTCAGCTGCTGCACATTTTTAGTGAAACTTAGTTTGACGGCTGTTAAGACTGACATGCATATTGGGTTGGCTCTAGCAGAAGATTTCTGTGGATGGAAGGATAGTGATTTTCACTGATTCCTCCTATGGTGGCTGGCATCATATTCCCCTATGTTGGGGATTGCCTATCCACCAGTAATAGTGGGGGGGGGTTGGGAACTGCAACAGGAGAGGGGAGTCAAGATAGTCATACTCTGCTGATAGAAATTCCTTCTGTTTGCAGCAATTTCTGGTGGATCTAGGCCATTATGCTTAAGATCTACTGATTTCATTGGCATCTGTAATAAGTTGAGGACAAGAGTGTGGCTTATATTTTACTAGGAATAAGGCCCATTGTGAAAATAAATGCAACAAGCTATAGAAAGAGGCTCTGGGACAGTGCCCTGGCTTTGGGCACTCAGTGACAATTTGCTGTGGTGACCTCAGCAGGGTATAATGAAACAGAGTCAACCATTTTCTCCAGAGGAACTGATCTCTGCTACCCAAAGAGCAGTTGTAATTTTGAGTGATCTCCAGCCCTCATCTGGAGATTGGCAACAGTGGTTCCCTGGGAGGGAATGGCTGGTTTGGAGGGTGGCGTCTATGGCATTGTATGTGTCTGAGGTCCCACCCCTTCTCAAGCCTCACCCTCTCCATGAATTTCCAACCTGGAGTTGGCAACCCTATCAGGACTGGCCCCAATGAGTTTTTTCCCAAAGGCCAACATAGGTGTGAAAAAGGGCTTTTACTCACAGAGCCAAGCTTGGTTGCCTAGCAACAGGCACTGAGGAGAAAGTACAGTTGTCAGCTCTGATTAGGGAAATACCTGGAGATTTGGGGGGTGGATCCTGTGGAGGGCAGCACTGGGGGGGGGAGATGGAAGGACTCAGCAGGGGATAATGCCATAGGGTCTACCCTCCAAAGCAGCCATTTTCTCCAGGGGAACTGATCTCTGTCATCTGGAGATCAATTGTAACAAGGGGTTATGGAGGGGTTATGCTGAAAGTCCTTTGTGTTTTTACTGACAGAAGCAAGCTTGGTTGCCTACCAACAGCTACTGAGGGGAGAGTTAGTCCCACACAGGAGCCGAGAGAAGTGTCTTTATCAAGGGAGAGAGAGCTGTCTGCCAGTAAATCTGACAGGGAACAGGGGCTGAAGTGAAAATGGGCAGGGAAGAGGAGCAGAACCAGCACCTGGCCAATGGCATGCAAATACTCTTGAGTGGCAGAGGAGAAAAGGGAATCCCTGTCACTCATAATCAGTGGGAGCTTTCCTGTACGACACCAGGCTGCCTCCTAAGCCTCCACGCAGCAGAGTGTCCATCCCCTTTGCCAGTTCCCTCCAGACTGAGGCCGAGACGCTGGGCGCTGGCTCTGTGGGTGGGACTGAGGCAACGCAGCGAGGCAATGCAGCCAGGGGATTGCCAGACCTTCCAAGTGGCAGCTGAACAAGCCAAATGCTGTGGGAGCCTGTGGAACGTTCACACCAAAAGAGAATTTTATATATAAGGAGAGATTATATTAAAACTCATTTCTTCACTTAAGAACATTACATTGGAGAACATATTGCATTCTGCTACATGAAATAAATAATTATGTATTTTGTGCAGTGACATAATTGATTATAATTACTGATGAAAGGACATTTTTAAAACATGGGTCACTGTCTTCAGGTAGATTTAAATGTGAACTCTACAAAAAATCCTATGCAGAGTTACTCCAGTCTAAACTCACTGAAATCAGTAGGCGTAGACTGAAGTAACTCTGCACAGGATTTCCCTGTAAGTGTATTAGAACATTTTGAAAAACAAATGTCTTATTCTTTGGACATCTTTTTTTAAAATTAATTTTAGAAAGGGATACAAAAGGAAAAGAAGGATTATTATAAATTACATTATCATTTAGGTAAAAATTATACATACCAAAGAGTACTATACAATACAATATAAAACAGAGTGTGTTTTAAGACATTTTCTATAAAATACAATAGTCCTTACTTCAAACATTTTAAATTTCAAATTTAATAACTGATCTATTTTATATCTATACTAGCCTGATACCCGTGCTTTGCTACGGTATTTAAGTTCCATAAATCCAGTTATAATACTGATGATGCGAAGTTTGAAATGTGATATTTGTTGTAGGAACTCTAATGCAGAAGGCTGTAGTGTAAAAAATGAAGTGAGACATATGTACTCCTCCCCCTACTGAAGGACCTCTCTGTAGACCACATTGGTGGTTCTGCCCTCAGGTGCTAGGATCCCAGGCTGCTTGATGAGGTCACTCTGGAGCAGACCACATAGAACTGTCTATTGAAGAAGCAGTCGTCTATTAAGTCAAGTCAACTCCTGCCACCATCCATGAAAGTGATGGCCTCTCTACTTGTGTTCCTGGATTGTTTTGCTCATATGGAGACTGTATTGTTCTGAGCACCTCAGGGTAATCTTGCTGGTACTTGGCCTGCGTGGCTCAGTGCACTGCAGGAGTACTATGTGCAAATGTCTTTGCTGCATTCCTAAGTTGCCTCCTCCTTGTAGCTTTGGTGTATCTGGCTCGACGTTGGCCAGGAGCTTTCTTGGGGGCAGTAAGAGGTGAGAGGTGTGAGGAGGAGTTGGTGTGAGGGAGTGGTGATGTGGTGGACATTTCTTCAGGTTCATGAGGGAGGCACACATCAAAATGGCTCCTAAAAATGTCCTTTACTATCTCCCCATAAACATTCATACCCTGTTCCTACACCTGACAGGCACTGGCCTGTCCGGTGTTGGGGGTGATTGTATTTAAAGGCATCAGGGAGGCTGGGCCAGCAGCAGTGCTAAGGCAATCCTGCTGAGCAAACCTCCCCGGCAGCTGTAAGCATCCCACCTCCTCTCCTACACCTGACAGGCAGTTGCCTGTCCAGTGTAGGATGGGGAGGGGGGAGGAATATTAGAAGCCACTGTGGAGGCTGGACCAGCAGAATCATAAGGCATTACTGCTGGGGCAGGCTCCCTTGTGGCTTTAAGCACCCTGCATCTGCTGCTGCACCTGACAGATAGCCAGCCACCTGTCAGGTGTAGGAGGTGGGGGGAGTGTGTTGGAAGCCATCCAGGAGGCTGGGCCAGCACCATTGCTGTACCTCACAGGTGGTTGTTGGCCATTCCTGATTTCCTCCACTGTCATTAGCTCTCTGCAGTCTCCTGTAACTGTTTTTTTTTACCTCAGAACACTGAGCTCTGCAGCTGACCAATCAGAGAGTGGGGGGGTGCAAGGAGGCAGCAGCCTGGCAGCCGCATAGGAAACAATGTGGGCATATTTTACCCCTTTTGACCCCCTTAGGGGTCAAATTTCTAAAAAAAATACCTTCTTAGTGAGCATCTATGCCACAGCAGGAGTGCTCTCCCCAAATTTGGTGTTTCTAGGTCCAAGGGTTTGGCCTGGGCGTTGATTTTACAGTGAGGGGACTTTCTTTTATATAGATAGAGTATTAATTTCATGATTACTACATATTCTAGGTTACATATTTTGTCATTTTTACTTACTAGCTATAGCTTTTAATACACTAAAATTTAAAGAAAAGACTGTTTTGTGGACATCTTTATGGAACTGGCACAGAGTCTAGAATACTGTAGCCTACTATACAGTATGTGCTCTAGAGTTGCCAGGTTTTCAGACCTATGCTGAATACTATGAGCTGGAACCACAAGACAGGCAGGCAAGTGAAGGTTGGACAGGCTGAAGGCCACAAATCCGGTAACCTTGAGGAAAAAATGGAGGCTCTGGAAACAGCAACATTTTTCAGGCTGATGGGAGATAATATTTATTTACATATTCATTCATTTATACCTCACTTTTATTGCCCATGCTTGCTAGGCTGATCCTCTGATACACCCTGCTTCCTGTGATATGCTTTCCCCAGACAGTCCATAATTCCCTGTTTTGATGAACATTCCAGGAGGCACAGGAAGCCAGTGCCTGATCCACAGAGCTTCCAACTGAAGCTCAGTAGTGCATCATAAACATGCTTAAACCACAGAAGTGTTCATACCATATTGACTGGGCATTGACTAATCAAGCTGCCTTGATCCAGGAGGAAAGATGGAGTACAAGTGTTTTAATCCTCCCATATTGTTAGGGCTGCCAGGTCCCCTGTCCCCTCCCACTGGAAGACTTTCCCTGCTGCAATGGCAGGGGGAAAAGTAAAAATAAATACAGCAGTGTTGGTATTGCCACATCACTTCCAGGAAAAATGCAGAAATGATATAAGGGAGCTCTAGAAATCACTGGAAACTCTATGAAGTTTTTGGGCCTAACCACCTCCCCCCCCCCCATCTCCATCAATTAAGATCTCCCTCATAAACCCTGCTATTTGTCCCTCCATCTTCAGAGGTGAGGCAGGTGGTCTTTTTATGCTGTGGGTGAATTTTTAAAGCTATATTTTAATTAATATTTTTGAATGTCTTTATTGTGTTTTAAGCCACCTCAGGCAGATTCCCTGGAGTGATGTCATTAAAAAAAAATCCATGTAAATAAATAAATAAATAAATAATCAACAGTATAAATAAGCTCTCGTACAATACAGTCATAAGCAGAGTTACACCCTTCAAAGTCCACTGAAAGGATTACAATGGCTGCGGTCACACGGAGCATAAGGCATACTAGAGGGACGGAAGATAGGTGGATTTTCCGGGCGCGATCTCATCGCCACATCTGGGAAGCGTCAAGCTCCCGTGGCGAACCCGAGGCTTCCCGCGGAAGATGCGCGGTAAAAAACTAGTACCTCGGAGGTACTAGTTTCCTGAAACCGTGGGGCAAGGGCGGGCGTCTGATCGCGTTTCCGATGGTAGTTCCGGCGCCCGCCCATGTCCCCTCGCAAAAAGGTGTTTTTTTTTCAAAGTCTCCACGGATGTGCACAAGCACCCAAGGGAGCATGCGCATATTTGAGTTTTTTTAAAAAAAAACGTTTGCCCCGCACCCCGCTTCTTTGCCACGCTGCAGGACTGTGGAGTGATTGGCACCTCCCCCCTACCACGGGACCTCCACGGGACCTCCATGGTAGGTCTGCTCGCACAACCCCGCGGTTTTTAGCCCCGGGGCAAACAGCCATGCTCCCCCCCCCCGCATTTTCCTGCCCGTGTGCCCGCAGCCATTGATAATCAGGTCAAGGTTACCAAGTCTGGTAGATGTATTTTATAGCTGTTGTAACACAACTTTATTTTTCATAACTTTGTGAAGGAGAAATTCTCAGTAATCTTCTCTATTTTATTTAGTGAATGGACATTCTGCATCCGTGCTTCATTTCTTTGTCCAGCATCTATCAGGATTTCTACAACCTTATATGCAGATGTGCCTTTAAAAAGCAAATTAAACACAATTGCAGGAGCTTCTGAATAGCTTTGAGGTTATGCAACTCAGTTCATCTTCACAATTACTGTTATTAGAATGTGTTGTTACAACCCTCCTACTCTCTCCTTCCTCTGATAGAGAAGTCTGTGACAATGTGCCTTTGCTAGAATGAAAGTTACTTTGAAAATGACTGCTTGGCAACATACATGAACTCCTAAATTACCTCTTTTTATATCTTGTAATTATCACACGTGTCAAGCACCAAACCTACTGAGTAACTTGACACCTATGATGATCTTCTGAAATTTATCAGTCTGGTACATACAATGAAGGCTTGGGAAATTGTAACTTCTTGGTTGTTTAGCTATTTAAAAGAGATGAATAGTAATTCATCTTTTAAAAACACTTAACAAAAAGTTACAATTTACCGAGCCTTTCTTCCTTTGTACACACTGTACCTTCTGTCACACAGAATTATTTCCTCTGTCGGTCGTAAAGGATGTATACTATGCCTGTTTCACCTGCTATTCCACAGACTTCATAACAGAACAAAACAGTAATTCAGCTTATGTGCTGGATCTTGTTTAATAAGCTTCAGTAAATCACAGTTATTAAATCATCGTTTGGTTAAACTCCAATTTAGTGAATGCACATTGCCCAACAAACTATGGCTTGTTAGTGAGTGCTAAACTGGAATTCTGAATAACAGATTGTATCTGGTTTATTAACTATGGTTTGTACTAACTGAGGTGTATAATGAATACAGAAATCCCAGTTTAGTTAGCAGGACTTATCTATCTGTGGTAAAACTACATGTTACCATTTTCCATGGGTTGCGTCTTGGTCCCCTGACCTGACTTTCAATCAGTAAGACAGACTTCAGTTATGGATTCTGAAAAGGGCAAGTATTCTTTGGGACCGTTTCATGTAGGGGAAATGCCATAGGGAAAATGCCATGATAGAGGAAAGGCTGAGCCTCCTTCTTCCCACATACAATGGTCCCAATCCAAATTGGGCCCCTGAGTACAGGGATCTCATTGCTGATGTCTGACTGAATTATTGAAAGTCAAGTCAGAGAACCCAAAACCAACCTGTGGAAAACTGTAGTATACAGTGTGGCCCTCCACCTTCTGTATAGGGGACTAGCCTGCTACCCATGCTTCACTACGGTATTTAAGTTCCGTAAATCTCTCCTTATATATAAAGCCGTAGTCCAACATTCCAAAATGCACTCCTTTAGTGTTTGGCCGGAAGAACTGCCACTCAGAAGACGCTGGCTGGGTTGACTGGCTGCTTTGTGCAGTCCCGCCCAGCGTTTCAAGGTCTTTTGCATATGGAAGCTGATTGGCCCTCCCCCCATTCCCCCCCTCAAACTCGCCCCCCCCCCAAGACAGTTGGAATATGGGACCTGGTGTATTCTGAGGAGGATGTCAGCTGCTTTGGTTCCCACTGCAGGGAAAAACTGCCCTTTCCCTTGGCAGAGGCTGTGGGGGGGGGGATGTAAACCAGAAGACAGACAGGCAGATCAAGGTAGGCTGATGGTTGCATGGAAAGGACATAGGGTTGCCAACTCCAGGTTGGAAACTTCCAGGATATTTTAGGGATGAAGCCTGCTGAGGGTGGGGTCTGAGGAGGAGGAGGAAGAGGGGGACCTCAGACAGATACAATGCCATACTGCCCACACTCCAGACAAGCTGTTGCCAGTCTCCAGGTGACAGCTGGAGAGCTCTTAAAGCTTTGGTGCTCATTCAAACTGTTGCAATTTATCGACAGAGTAGTGTTTCGGAAAATCTTTAGGAATTGTTTGGTGCATTTACGATGGGGCTCCTGGGGAACTATTGATGCCAATCTTGGCCCAGCAGCCATCAAACCATTCTCTTCAACCCCCTGCTGTGCAGCTGACTTCCCCCTAGGGTTGCCAATCTCCAGGTGGGACCTGGAGATCTCCCACTGCTACAATTGATCTCCAGATGACAGAGATCAGTTCCCCTAGAGAAAATGACTGCTTTAGGAGGGTAGACCCTATGACATTATACCTGCTGAGTCCTTCCGCCCCCCCCCCGCCCAATGCTGCCCTCTACAGAATCCACCCCCCAAACCTCCAGGTATTTCCCTCCTTAGAGCTGGCAACCCTACATTCCCCTCAGTGCCTGTTGGGAGTGGGTGGTGGGGGAGGGGAAGGGAGTGGGCGACCGGAGGCTTCTGCCTCCTGTCTCCGGTCCTGGAGTGGGGGAGGGTGAAAACGGCCCCGGCAGCCGGAGGCTTGCACCTCCAGTCGCCGGCCCTGGAGTGAGTGGGGTTGGGGGGGGGGAAACGGACCCTGCGGCCGGATGTC
>NW_015170962.1:75931-79355 GCF_001447785.1 Gekko japonicus
CTTGAAAACCTTGTACCCAGGGAGCAAACTTTGTTGGGGGTTTGGGTTTGTCCTCTAATACAATCTGTTTTTGTTTTGTTTTGCTTTAACCATTATAAAGTTTCCATTCCATTTCATTTATTAGCTTCATTGACCCGAGGTCTTAAGCCAAACATGCAAACAACAAATATAAAGTGCATTACATAAAATTACAAGAAATTTAGACAGAACGCCTTTACAATAAAAGCTAGTAAACATGCTCTCAATCAGTAACATCAGACCACATTTTATAAACTTCAATGAATTCTATAAAATCCCATGATATTATGGAAATTAGTTTTAAAATTTTAAAATTGTATACAAAAGGTACTCATAACATTTCAAAGCCGCTTTAAAAATAGCACTATTGAAAGATATTTTGCCACCAAGCGAGTCGTTTCAGGGTCCTCATCAGCTAATAGTATGGTTATCACCCAGGGTTCCATAGGGAGGTGATATCTTTGTAAAATAGGAGTAATCCAGCAGGATCTGGGGTCAATCCATTGGTGGCAAAATAACATAAGATGATCTAAGGTCTCTATTGCACCTGATCCACAATTACACAATCTATTTGAGTACTGTATTTTAGCAAAACGGCCACTTAGCTCTACAGTTGGAAAAACATTCAACCTTGCAAGCGTGAAGACATATCTAGATCTGGGGGATGTAAGGAAGCTCATATATGAGGGAGTTTTCTTAGGTGGAACAATCCCTAAGGCAGAGTTGGAGCATACTCGCCTAGCACGAATTGAAGTGCTGAGTCGGTCAATGTTTGTCACCCTCAATCTCATCAAATTTAGCGCTTCTTGATAATTTAAATTATTAAGCCCCGTAGGGGCGAGACCAATCCACTCCAGCTTGTTATCTATATGTTTTGCCCACGTACATTTATAATTATCCCCTTTTAAAAGATAAAGAAGACCTCCTTGAGCATTAGGTGTCATATAAAGAACTTTCAGTCTCAATTTAAAGGCTGCCTTCCAGGCTCTTGACTCAAAGGAGCATTGTGCGAATTCTTCTCTAAGTGCCGTCCCTGCGACACATTTAGGGACTCCTGCAATTTTACGCAGGAACTGGAGAAGGATCTGATCTGATAATTCCGAAATTTCTTTAATCCAGATCGCAGCCCCATATAAAAATTGTGGAGTAACTTTCGCATTAAAAGCTGCAATGGCCATTGGGACATACTGGCCGCCTCTTGAATAATAGAATTTAAGGAGGGCATTAGAATTTAATTTAGCGATTTCAGTTGCTGCTCTTATATGATGTTTCCAGCGGCAACTGGAGCTGAACACTATCCCCAGATATTTGAAATAAGACACTTGTTCTATCTCCCCACCCTTAACCTTCCATAATCTTTGTTTTAAACAAGGTTTGTTAGAAAAATGGTAGGTTGATGGTTAGCTGGGAAGGAGATGGGGTTGCCAACTCCACCCTCCAAACCAGCCATTTTGTCCTGGGTAACAATTGCTGCCAATCTCCAGGTGAGGGCTACAGATCACTCACAATTACAACTGCTCTTCAGGTAGCAGAGATCAGTTCCTCTGGAGAAAACAGTGGACTCTGTCATTATACCCTGCTGAGGTCACCACAGCAAATTGACACTGTTTGCCCAAAGCCAGAGCACTCCCCCAGAGCCTCTTTCTAGATCCCGTTGTATTGCTTTCACAACGGGCTTTACTGCTACTATATATATAATTTCTTTATTTGTATTTAGGACATTGAACACACACATAGACCAAAAAAGCAAAAAGAAAAAAAGAAAAAACATTGTGAGAAACAAAAAACACAACAAAACAAACACACATTCATACAATTCCAACTTCTTTAACAAAATCTGGTTGCAGACATATTCCAACTTTTCTCATAGTATAGCCATTCTATTTATTATAAACATCCGAATACTACTCTATCTTTACACGCATCTATTCATAGTCATTCCTCGTTTATTTAGCCACTCATATGGAGACTGTATTGTTCTGAGCACCTCAGGGTGATCTTGCTGGTACTTGGCTTGTGCAGCTCAGTGCACTGCAGGAGTGAAGTCCTCCAAGCCTTAAGTTAAACTTGTTACCAGGGATGAAAGTAAATTCATTGTCCTTTGCAGGCCATCATCTCAGATACATCAGGCACTACATATAAGTACTAGCCTGGTACCCGTGCTTCGCTATAGTATTTAAGTTCCGTAAATCCAGTTATAATACTGATGATGTGAAATTTGAAATGTGACATTTGTTGTAGGAATTCTAACAGAGAAGATTGTAGTGTAAGAAATGAAGTGAAACATACGTACTTCCCTCCCCTCTACTGAAGGACCTCTCTTTAGACAACATTGGTGGTTCTGCTCTCAGGTGCTAGGATCACCAGGCTGCTTGATGAGCTCACTCTGGAGCAGGCCACATAGAACTATCCATTTAAGAAGCAGTCGTCTGCTGACACATTCAGTTACGCTGCTTCAAGATATGTGGTACAAGTGGAGCTTCCGGTACGGCGTTTTGACGGGCGGGTGGGAGCTCGATGTGCTCCGTCCCCGCCCAAACTGTTTCTGTTTTATTTGAGCCCCCCGTGGTTCGGGGGTGCTCGACCAGCGCCCCGGTGGTGGGGGCTGGGGCAGGGGGCGTCTTTCTGGCCCTTCCCCGCAATTGGCAAGGGCGAGGGAGGTGTCCAGAACAGCCCCGACGCTGAAGCAGGCAACAGGGAACATGGCCGCCATGTTCGCCAAAAACGACCATCCGCTTTTATTTCTACGTTCACTTTGGGATTATAAATGCAGCGATGAAGAAAACAAGGATACAGGCATCTTCAAGTGGATTCTAAAGGAAACCCGACTTTTTCTTAGCATGGGGTGACAAAAACGCGGCCAGAAACGAGACTCAGCTAACAGTAAATATACTTTGTTTTATTTTTTATTTTTCTTCGGGGTAAAGGATTTAAGTTTTTGAGACAGAACCACAGAGACCTGTAGACTGCAAAATAGGGTCTGAAGGAGAGGTACAGACTGTACAGATAGAATTGTTGGGAGAAATGATGGAACAATTTCTAAAAGATTTCCAAGAAGCAATGCAGAAAGGTATTAAAGAAGGATTTAAAGCTGCTATGGCAAACTGGCATGAATCACCCAAACCTCCGGAGAACGCTGAAGTTATTGCAAAAAATATTCAGGGTCCGGAAGATATTCAACAGACAATGGAGGGTGAGAAAATAAAGGAGGATATAGAGCTAGAAGACACGTTGGTACAAAAGCAAAGGGAGGAAATTAATAAGGAGGACGGGTGGAAAAGAGAAAAGATAAAAGGAGAAAGAAAGACTGGTAAAGTGAAAAGAAAATGGAGGAGAGCGAGACGAAAGCGAACTGTGTGCAAAAGGCAACGGGTTAGGAAGATATGGAGACAAGTTGGTTTAAAAA
>NW_015170962.1:80727-107882 GCF_001447785.1 Gekko japonicus
GCCTCCTCCTTGTAGCGTTGGTGTATCTGGCTTGACGTTTGCCAGGAGCTTTCTTGGGGGCAGTAAGAGGTGAGAGGTGTGAGGGGGAGTTGGTGTGAGGGAGTGGTGATGTGGTGGACATTTCTTCAGGTTCATGAGGGAGGCACACATCAAAATGGCTCCTAGAAATGTCCTTTACTGTCTCCCCATAAACATTCATACCCTGTTCCTATTCCTACACCTGACAGACACCAGCCTGTCTGGTGTTGGGGGGATCGTATTTAAAGGCATCGGGGAGACTGGGCCAGCAGCAGTGCTAAGGCAATCCTGCTAAGCAAACCTCCCTGGCGGCTGTAAGCATCGCACCTCCTCTCCTACACCTGACAAGCAGCTGCCTGTCCAGTGTCCAGTGTAGGATGGGGAGGGGGGAGGAATATTAGAAGCCACTGTGGAGGCAAGGCTGCCAGGATCCCTAAGGCACTGCTGCTGGGGCAGGCTCCCTTGTGGCTTTAAGCACCCTGCAACTGCTGCTGCACCTGACAGACAACTGCCTGTTAGGTTTGGAGGTGGGGGAGTGTGTTGGAAGCCACCCCACCTCCTTTCCTACACCTTACAGGCAGCTACCTGTCCAATGTAGGAGGGGGAGGGGTGAGGAGTATTAGAAGCCACTGTGGAGGTGGGGCTACACCTGACAGATAACCGCCTGTACTGGTTGGGGAGTGTGTTGGAAGCCACCCCGCCTCCTCTTCTACACCTGACAGGCAGCTGCCTATCCAGTGTAGGACAGGGAGGGTTGAGGAGCAATGCTCCCTCTAAGCTGTGGAGTCCCAGGAGCAAAAATTCTACTTTGTGAGCTACCAGTCTTAAAGTTGTGAGCAGGTGAATTGGTTACTGCATAAATCAGTTTGCTCTGGAGCCATCCTTCCTGAGCGAAGACAAAAATGTGTGAGCTGGAAGGTAAAAAACTGTGAGCTAGCTCACACTAATTCAGCTTAGAGGGAACACTGGTGAGGAGTATTAGAAGCCACTGTGGAGGTGGGGCTGCACCTGACAGACAACTGCTTGTTAGGTGTAGGAGGTGGGGGGAGTGTGTTGGAAGCCACCCCACATCCTCTCCTACACCTGACAGGCAGCTGCCTGTCCAGTGTAGGACAGGGAGGGGTGAGGAGTATTAGAAGCTGCTGTGGAGGTGGGGCTGCACCTGACAGGCAACCGCCTGTTAGGTGTAGGGGGGGAGTGTGTTGGAAGCCATCAGAGAGGCTGGGCCAGCAGCTTTGCTTCACCTCACAGGTGGTTCTTGGCCACTTCTGATTTCCTGAACTGTCATTATCTGTCTGCAGTCCCCTGTAACTTTGCTTTTTTTACCTCAGAACACTGAGCTCTGCAGCTGACCAGTTAGAGAGTGGGGGGTGCAGAGTCAGCTGCCTAGCAGCCACTTAGGAATCAATGAGGGGAACACATTTCCCCCCTTTTGACCCACTTAGGGGTCGAATGTCTAAAAATCCCTTCTTAGCGAGCACCTATGCCACGGTAGGAGCGCTCTCCCCGAATTTGGTGTCTCTAGGTCCAGCGGTTTGGCCTGTTCATTGATTTTACAGTGAGGGGACTTTCTTTTATATATATATAGATAGATAAAGACAAATCTCAGCCGCTTCACCTGCATTTGTGTATACACAGTGCTTTCTCAGGAGATCCTCTCCCAGTTTGTCCAGGGATGATTCACTACAGCTCCAGCCTCTCCTGAGGGAAAATTTTAAAAGTACGCCACCGTACACAATTGATATTGTTCCATACAGTACATTGTAACAGTCAAAAGTTGTTTACAGTCTATTGCCATACCTTTCCCGCATAAGGACAGTTCTAGATCCCATTGCCACTGAATTTCCCAGCAGAGAGTGAGTGATCCATGAGCATATGTTTCTTCCCAAGTTTTTTTGTTTTTTCTCCCCTGTGATTAGGGATGTGTAGGATTGAGGACTGTCAAAGAACAGTTTAGGGGATGTAGCAAACCGTCAGCGAAAGGGAGAATGATAACAAGGACAGAAGAGGCTTCTGTCATTAGAGCCAGTTTGGTGTAGTGGTTAGCAGCGTGGATTCTAATCTGGGAGAACTGGGTTTGAGTCCCCACTTCTCCACATGCAGCTGCTGGCGTGACCTTGGGTCAGTCACAGTTCCGTCAGAGCTGTTCTTGAAAGAGCAGTTCTCGAAAGAGCTTTCTCAGCACACCTACCTCACAGGATTTATGTTGTGGGAAGGGGAAGAGAAAAGAGATTGTAAACTGCTTTGAGACTCCTTCAGACAGTGAAGGGTGGGGTATAAATCCAATCTCCTCCTCCTCCTCCTCCTCCTCCTCCTCCTCCTCTTCTTCTGTGTTCTCTGCCCATTTATTGCAGCTGACCAGTAATGAGAGGGCTGCATACATAGTGATGCTTTGCCAGCAGCCTGGACATGTAAATAAGCTCAGGATAGCATAAGGGCATTCTGCTTGGAAGTGACAAAGGAAGCAAGCATCAGACTTACTGGTCTTTATGAACAAACAATGGACTCTTATGCATGACTTGTACTGAACTGAGACTTGTGCAACAAACTGTGGTTTATACGAAATTCAGTTTGCTGTGACATCCAGATTCATCCACTGTAATTTTTTAAGGAACTTTGAGTATGAGGCTGTATACCTTGAGGCTCAGAACAAAGATTCCTTGAAGCTGAGCAATGTGGCACTTGAAAATTATCTTTCACCTTTCAACATACCATCCTATCTGAAAACCAGCAGTCAAGTAGATAAGAGAGTGACAGAGCAGAATTGGATACTTCAATGGACTTAGAAAGGTGTAACTCTGTTTAGGATTGCACTGTTCAATCCCCAAACAATATCTTTTAACGTTGAAAACTAGGTTTCATCAACAAAGAGACTAGTGATTTCAATTCCTTGTGCTTTGGTGAACCACACTTGCATTGATGTGATGTGGAGCCATGTTTTACAGAATGTGAAGGCCAGATGGCTCCCATTTGCATAGACAAAGTGCATTTAAACATAGTGTTTTATTCTACTATTACTATCAATTATGTACCTCTAAGGAAATGGGAAAAGCTGCATTTTATGTCCCTTGTGCAAACTATGATAAAAAAGGAAGGCTTCTTTGTTTCTTGTGCATCCTTGATAAGGTCAGACATTACTGAATATCAAAGTATTTTGACTACAATAAAAAAGAAAATATGAGCACAGTCTTGCTCCTACTGAAATCCATAGCAATATTTATTTAATAAACCAGGATAATGCCAATGTTTTTCAAAATCTGCAACTAGTGTTATGGCAAGATCTGGGTTCAAATGAATTATAAATCTTTTGAATCCTAATGTTTGAACCCTAAAATCCCCCAGAGCATTCTGGAATCCAGTAGGATTCATGAGCCTCCATGGGCAGACCATTTTAACTGGCCCCCTCTCATGCCAAGTGTTGGAGCCACATTCACCTTGGCTACAAGTAGGCAGTGGTCAGACCATGGTTCAGGATGAATCTCCAGTCCTGAAATCAAACCTTCTCTCAAAGGCTCATTGCAAAAGCTTAAGTCTGGGTGTGACCTCTTTCATGTGTTGGGCCAGTCACAATTTGGGGGAGACCCAATGCAGTCAAAGAAGCAATAAAATCCTGGCCTGGTCCCGATGACATATCATTAGCACCTATGCTGAAGTACCTCAAAGCGATCTGTCAAGGAGTCCCCAGCACTACGCTTGACAGTACCTCTGCCAACTGATAGAGGGTGGCTGTTAGACAAGAAGAATGCTCAATTTATCCTTAGTCCCTAATGTCAGGAGCGTACAGACAATTGTTTGCATTGGAAGTCTGTAGACTTCAAAGCTGGTATCTCATAGTGGAACAATATCCTGGCAACTGTAGTCACTCAGATAAATGTGGCAGGAGTTATACCACTCACTTGGAGACATGCTATTGTAATACCAGTTTATAAGAAGGGAGACAAAGTGGACCCATCCAGCTACAGGCCAATCAGCCTTTAATCAGTGCCCAGGAAGCTTCATGCTCTGTCTCTTTATTACCGACTCACAGACTGGTTGGAGACTAATAAAATCCTGGGAAGGGAACAGGCCAGATTTAGGCGAGGCACTGGTACAAATGATCATCTTCTGACATTACCGTTCTTAATCAGCAAATATACAACCGAGAGTCCAAGGATCCTTGCTGTTGCCTTCATGAATTTGAAGGTGGCTTTTGATACCATACCCTGTGCCTGATTGTGGCACAAGCTAAAACTAACATCTATTGACAAGAGACTGTTGGCTTTTATTGAGATTCTGCAGAAGTCCACTATGGATTAGATGGAAAACTCTCCAACATAATTTAAAAATCCCTACAGCAGAGAGTGTGTCAAGGGTTCATGCTGGCCCTTTTATTGTTTAATTTATATATCAATGTTATGATTTCTGCTGTCTCTGCCCAGGACTGTTATTCTCCATCCATTGCTAACGTGAAAGTTTCTATCCTACTTTTTGTCGATGATGCAATTCTCCTATCAAGAACAACATCAGAACTGTCCTCTCAGAGGTATTTTGTCTCTCACTGTCTGGAAGAATGCCTGATAACTATCAAACCCCCAAAATTGTTGCTTTTTGGGCGGAATCTCATGTACACCACAAGTGGAAAATTCATGGTAATGATATTGCGGAGGTCCCCTATTTTAAATACTTAGGGGTCCAGTTTGATGAGAGATTAACTTGGTCAGTGCAAGATGCTCATTTTAAAAGATTGGCTACAGCAGCATCAAATATTATCTGTCATCTCTTTTATTCATCTGGGACTCAGTATATCCCAGCTGCCATCGTACTGTTTAACGCCAAGGTGGCCACACAAAGTTTATATGGGGCTGGTATCTGGATTGACAAAATAGGAGAGTCCTTCAATTCAATTCTTCCCAAATTCCTATGTTCCATCTGCGGAATTCTGAATTGTGTAGCAGGGATAGGGGCACACCTTAATCCCCTACTGTCTACAGTTCTGCAAGGGAGGTATCTTAAGATACCATACTCTGATAGAGTATGCAACTATGGTGCAGGTAGTGTAGACGCCCTGTATCACGTGACCTTTGAATGCAATCATTTTTCTGAGCCTAGAAATCTTTTAATTCTTTCTTTGCTCCAAAATATAGACCATATGGAGACATTACCTCATTTATTAGACGATAATAGCAGACCTACCACTCTTTTAGCTGCGAAATGTTATGCATCAGTGATAGATTTTCACAGCTGTTCAAATAGGGTCTAGCTTTTTCTATATTTTAGTAATCTTCTTAAAACTAATATGTTAAGAAGAAGTATGAGGTAGAGAGAGAGAAAGTCTGTAGAAGTTGAAGGTTTCACGGAGGATAATAGCCATGCCTCCTCCCTGGCAAGTTTACAGGGCTTGTGGAGGACCATATAACTAGGGGGTGTTATTTGGAACAGACATGTCATTTTCTTCCAGCCCTGTTTCTATTATGTAAACTAGGTCAATTTCTTCTTCCTGCATCATCTCATAGATGCGTACAGGTTTGTGCTTCACCAATCTGGTGTTGCGTAATATTAATGTGGAGGAACTGGGGCCCATCGTTTCGTCAGCTTTCAGGATATTATTGAGGTTAGACAGGAAGCAAGCATCCTTCCCAAAAACAGCCCATCAATGATAAATCCCACCCCCATGTGTACTGGCTCCCATTTGTACTGAAACAGTGCATTCATCAAACACCCTTTTCCAGGTAAGGATTTCTCCCACTTCTAATAAAGCTTCCCAATACAACAGTTACAATTGATGTTCCAGTGTCCACAAAAAGACATATAACAGTCCAGTGGCACAGTCATGAAGTTCTGAGGTCAGAGATGTCCAACAGGTATTGCTTTATGTCTTGGTTTTCAGGTAAGTAACTGATGTTGCTCTCTCTCTTCAGTGGTGGGGACCAATGAAACTGATGGGCAGTAGATTCAGGGTGGACAAGAGGAAATACTTTTAAAATTCAACAACTGATTAAAACGTGTCATTTGCTACCAGTGGATATAACAATAGCCACAGGCATAGATGGCTTTACAAGGGAACTCCCGGGGCTGTTGTTGTCCAGTGTAGAAGGCCACATGGTGGGCGATCTCTGATGGCCATGGGACAAAATGGTCCTGGAGTTTCTTTACAATGTCCTTGAAGGTTGACTCGGAGAGTTTTGCAGGAGCAAGCAAGTTGCGAGCGAGCTCCACGGTAGAGGGGTTGCATTAGCTGATGAGGAGACCTCACTTCTTCCCTTAATCAGTGATGCCATAGAACTCCAAGATGGAGTTGAGTCCCTCGACCCAAGCATCCCAGTGATGCGGTTTGGTCGGGTCGAACGGAGGGACAAGCACTGATCCCAGAGCAACTGCCATCGTGCTGCGAGGTGGTCGCTTGATCTTCTCCCTGGTTCATCGGCAGTTGCCTCGGTTGTCCTCAGGATGCCTCCATGGCCCGGCCAGCTCAGTGGGATCCCACCTTCGTCACCATTGTTGTGTAGTGGGTTGGACGCATCCAATGATCAGGAAACGTAGTGATATTCAGCACATGTTTACTAGCACACAACATAACACTGAAATACCAGCCAGAGGCCCAACTATATACAGTCTCTGTGGACCACGCACAGGTCCCATTGGTGGGTTTAAACTTCCCGCCAAGATTCTTATTGGTGACAGCTAGAAGTTTCAGGATCCTAGTCCCTATTGTCTCTAGGGATCCAAGCTCCTGTAAAATATGCTGTCACCCAGTGGCGGTCAGCGGACATAACAATGTTACTCTGGGATTGTGAGAATTCACTGCCCAGCATTATGTGTTTGTTTTGCCTGAGCAAAACCTTAAGGCAATAGACTTTTTGACATAACCCATGGGAGTAACTGTGAGACAGGAGGCTAGACTAGATGGACCAGTGGTCTGACCCAGTCTGACCCATCAGGACTCTCCTTATGTTCTTTGTTTCTCTTTTGTTGTGCATTACCTTGCTATAGAAAAATGCCTAATAAATGATTTAAATTAAAGGAAGTACATTTCATTTCTAAAGGAAAGAGCAGAATAGTAGAATAGAATTTAGTCATGTTTGTTAGCTGTGCCTACTAAACAGAAAAGGCTGAAGACCTGGATTATACTGAAGACTTAATTTGCCCTATCCTAAATTAACACCCTCCTTGTTGAAGACCAGATACTTTTAACAGGAAGTCATTCCCTGGAAGCCAGTACAACCCACTGAGGGCCTTCTCAGTGCTTGAATAACATGGCACACCCCCACATGTAAAATTACCCACCATGGGTGATGACACACTGAAGCCATTGGAACTAACTGAAAGCAGCAGGGAGGAATTGGTGACATTCAAAGGCAGGCTTCACAAGAGCATTTAAAGCACTGCCTTGAAACGGCCCTAATGTGCTTAATGCCTGGTGAGTCTGGAGGGGATTGTGTTAAATAATAATGGGGGGAAGAGACTTGTTAAAAGCTTCTGGATTTCTCACACACAGCTGGGCATGTTGTGCTCCTGTAGTCTGGCATGCTGTGCCACTTGAAGGAACACTTTTATTGCAGATGGCTGGTTAACCGAAAGTGGAGAAAAAGCTGAAACACGCCTCCCCAAAACAAACCTTGTTTTGAGAGATCAATACTAGCTCGGACTTACTACATCCCATTAAGGTCATCTGTAAAATGTATTGTTACCATGCCTCCTAGTCTAGAAATCCCCGTTTGTGTGTGTCTTTAATTCTGTAACGCACATGGCCTTCCACTCATTTTCGCTTCCAAAAAGCAATAATTTCAATTCCTCTCAAGGGAGTTGTCTGCACACACCTCCCTTCTGGCCACCTGTATTAAAGTTTTTAACACACACGCAAAAGCTTGCTTCGTAAAGCCGTCTCCTCATGTGGCATTTGCGGGGGATTCTTGTTTTAAATAGGCACGGAGTGCCCTATAAATATAGACGGCAGGCAGGCTGAACAATGGCAGTGGCAGCTGCCTCCCCCCCACAAGCGGCTCGTCGTGGTGATGTTTCCACCTGACTTGCTCCTGAGCGAGGGTCGGTGGCAAAGCCCGTGCCAGTCGCAGAGGCGGCCAGCCTGCGCCTCTCCCCGTCCCTGACCCCCTTCTCCTCTTCACCGCCGGTTCTTTTCCAGCCCCGGGCTCTCGCCCAGCGACGACCTCCTCGTTCCAGTGGGTTCCTCTGTGGAACTGAAAGGCGGGGGGAGAGAGGCCGCCAAGGCAAGAGAAAGAGAAGGCGGGTGGGAGCGAGAGGAGGGGAGGAGAAAGGGGCGGACCGAAGAGGGGATGGCACGCAAGCGCGATGGGAGCTTGGAGAGCCCCACGCGGGCGCTCTCAGAGTCTCGGCAGTGGCGCTCGCAGTTCAGCTGCGAAGGGGCCTCCGGGCAGCCCGGTTGTGGAGACGGAGCGAGACGCCCCGGCGCTGTGGTCAGGGGTGCAGCCGAGCTTCCTCCTGCCGAGCGGCCTCGCGAGGTGGAGCGCTAGCAGCTCGCCGGTGCCAGCCCCGGCCAGTCATGGGGTAAAGGGAGCGAGCGGAGCGGACGGAACAATAAAAGCTGCTGCCGGCTCCTCCCGCTGCCGACTGACTGCTTGGCCAAGTGCGGCGGGGGAAATAGAGCGGCGATGCTGGGTGCTCGGAGGCGCTGACCAAGCGGGCGAGCGGCGGCGGCGGCGGCGGCTGGGGAGCAAAAGTGGAGCGAGACGGACGGAGGGAAGGCGCGCGGCGGATGCTTTGCGCGGTCGGGGGGCGGCGGCGGCGGCAGCAGCGGGAAGAGACGCGGGCGGCGGCGGCAGTGGGGGTGGAGAGATGATCGCGGAGTTGGTGAGCGGCGCCCTGGGGCTCGTCCTGTATCTTAACACCCTCGGCGCGGATTTCTGCTACGATGACAGGTAGGTGGAGGACTTGGCGCTGGCGAGCCGGCGGGCGCGCAAACGCAGCGGCAGCGCGATGCGTTTGTCTCCTGCCGAAGGCGGTTGTGGGTGTGTGTTTGTGTGTGTGAGGAAGGCAGGCAGGCAGCTTGGAAGTTGTGGCTGTCGCACGCAGCGCTGGGTCCTTGCCGGGCAATCCCTGGCAGCATGACGTGAACCCCCATCTTCGCATCTCCGCTCATCTGCCACTCACCTGCTGAGGAGGGGGTTACTCTGCTTCCCACCGCGCTCCTCTCGAATGTCAGATTTGGGAGCTGGATCCCAGACTTTCCCTCCCCTCACCGGTGTGGTTTGAGACGCTGCAAAAGTCCTGTAGAGGGACACCAGCAGTTAGCAGAACCGTCCCTGCTGTCAAGTTAGTTTTGCTTGCTCTGGTGCCGCCCCACTAGTGGGTAAGCTAAGCAGACAGCTGAATAGGCGGAGAGCATAGCGAATCTCTCCTAATAAAGTTATCTTCCCCAGGTTTTTGATTTTTTAAAAAAGCGATCTGCCTTTCTAGTCCATTAGTAGCAGGTCCTTAAATCTGGGGAACCAGAAACCACTGCTTGAGTAGGGAATAATTCTGACAGTTTCTCTTTCTGTTAGTAGAGGTTGGGAAGGAGGGGGAAAAAAACCCCTTTTATCTGTCCCAGTTGTTTCCTTTTCTGGTTAGATATGTTTTCTTGTCCCTTTCTGGGGCATTGGACACTTTCTTGACTGCAATGAGGCTGCAATGCTAAACATAAAGACATGGGAGTAAACCCTGTTGCAAACAGTGGGAGTAGACACATATACCATTGTGCTGACAGTATAGCCAAATGGTAAGGATGTCCCTAATTCCTAAAATGAGTTTGACTGGAAGCTTGACTAAAAACTGGGGTCTAGACCTTTCCCCCTGGAATGCTAGAGATATGTCAGAGCTCACTGTAGTCACTAAGCAGTGAGTGAAAGAAACTCTGCACATGTTCGTGTTTGTAGTTACCATATTCAGAGGGGGAGTTCCAGCACCGAAAATACGTTCTAAAGGAAACCCTCTAGTTAGCCTTGCCTGAAATGGTGCCTTGGAATGGGAGCTGCTGCTTTAATGCTACTCACAGGGGCTGTGCTTGCTGTGTTTAAATGTTTGCATGTTTGTTGTGTATGCATGGTCCTCTGAAGATCTGCTGGGCAGCACTTGTGAAAGCATTTCTGTTGTGATCCTTGGGTTTGTATGTTCAACATTCCTTTATGCTAATTAGCAAAGATGAACCCCCCCCCCCCCAGGGCTTGAACTTGTGTCTTGCATTTGGGTGAGTTTGGGCTGTTAATAAGAGCTGAACTCTGTTGTCGAAGAAACAGCATTGATTTCTAGAGAATGTCAAACTTTGGCTGATGTCTCTACCAGTTCTTTTCCTAAATGGACATGTGGTTAGGAATTGCTGAATAGCTCCATTAGCAATCAAAGAAAATTCCACCTTTTTCCGGTGACTTAATCTGATTACAATTAAAACAGATGCATAATTAAAATATATTAAGGAGAACCTCATGCACGACTAAGCTTATGAGCCATCCTGGGGTGTTTGCATGCTCCATTGATGTTAAACCATCCAAAAAGTGAGCATAGATTTACTTTGACAGCTTTTCATTGGCCCTTCCCTGTGTGGAAAGTGAATGAATCTCTTGGGTTAGGATACACTGCCTTTCAGCAGGCTGGCTTTGTATTGATAGGGCACTCCTTGAGTTCTCATACAGGGGAGTAATTTGACACTACAGTGTCTTAAAAAGTCCAAGCTGTGATGGCTGTAGATCTACAAATGGTACATCAGCAGTTCTGCCTTCATATATCCATTAGGTTACACTGTTAGCAAACAGAATTCAACTGAACCTCTGAAGATCTTAATTTCTCTTAGATTCGTATGAAGGCGAAGGAGAGTCTGAAGCCAAAAGCTAGAAGGAGAACAGACTTGCAGAATTGACTATCACTAGAAAACATGTTTCAAAGTTTCCAACAGATTCTTAGGAAGGGAAAGTATCTTCAACTACTTTGAACTATTTACCCCAGGTGATAATCTGTCTGTATTTGGCTTTACTAGTTGTTTAATCTTGATGGATGTTTTCCTTCCTTGGCATTGCATTGTACCTGCCATAGCTAGCAGTTACTACTGATTCTCTGTATTGTGCAAATGCTAAATGCCAGTTTGTGGTTCCTGTTGTCTCATTCTTTAACAGTGGCAGATTAACAATCAGCAATCAAAACTGTAAGGTTCTCCCAGGCTTATAGGGTGAAATCTTTTCTTTTTCAAGTGTTTAACTAGACTGTAACTGCTTTCTAATTCATTAGCAGTGTGTTAATGGTTGTGTAAAGTTGTCTTAACGGTTGTACTCTGCTGTGCGTATTCACAGACAAACAGTATAAAGATTTAGAAATCTAATTTAGCTCTGTTGCTGATGGTAGATACCTTCTGCCATGTTATATACAAATACTGCTATAGCACTGTCATGTCTAGAAAAAGCCTGGGCACCTGGTTGTTAAGGTGTCCAAACATTTGAGAATGAGCTATTGTAGGGAGTTTCAGAGACTATGCTGGTCTGCAGTAGAAGAGCTAGATTCAAGTCCAGATATCTGACAAAGGGAGCTTTGATTCTCAAAAACGTATTCCCCTAGAATCTTTTTGGTCCCCAAGGTGCTACTGGACTCAAAGCTAGCTCTATTTTAGGGAGGACACTAGGTCGTCTGAGGGCACAGACTGATAATTTACTATTCTATTTTAAATTTGCTAAAGTTGGGTTGTAGTTCAAACAGTGTGGTATAGTGGTTAGCATGTCAGAGTCCCCAGTTCAAATCACCACTCTCCCATGGAAGCTTGCTGGATGACCTGGGGCCAGTCACACAGTCTCAGCCTAACCCTATCTCTCAGAGTCCTTGTGAGGATACACTGAAGGAGAGGATTTAAGCCACTGGGTCCCCATTGTGGAGAAAGGCAACATATAAATGAAATCTCAATTAATCAATTGATATTATAGATGTAAAAGTCAAGCTTTTTTGTGGTTTGACATATTTGTGTCCAGATGTCATTAGAAAATGTTATTGCCAGTTAATTGTAGACTCTGGTTAGGATGAGAAAAATAATTGTGTGGTTAAGGTAGATGACATTTTAACATATGCGTTTGTTTAATTCATTTAATAGCTAAAGACATAAACACTTCTTGAATTTAGAAATTCATTGGCACGTGTGATCTGGAAGTATTGATTATGCTGTGCTGTAGGTCAGTTAATCAGAGCATTTTCAATTACTGTGGGAAGAAAGGAGAGATGAAAACTGCAAGCTAGTAAATGTTTTTGTAGTCCACTACAGCAAATCTAAAATAGAACTTTTAGACCTATATGTTAAAATTGCAGTGACTGAATTATGCTGACCATTAGGAGCCTGCTTAGAATGTGAATGCAGAAGTTGTGAGCTGAGCTGGCAAAGTGGAATGTTGTGTTCAAGGTGGAAACATCCTTCTGATCTGACTGGGTCAAAATGGTGCATTTGTGTTTTGTAACTATTGGTCACTTCAGGAGCAATGCCAGGTTCTTCAGGTTCCTGGACTACCAAATGTGGCATTAATTTAGAGTGTTTTCCTTCTTAATGTAGTGATCAAGATTACTACACTGTATAAAGGTGCCTGTAATTGCTTTCTGGATTTTTACTAGGTTGTCTAAGATTAATTGGTGTCATGAAAACCTTCTTACAGCAAAATCAATTTCTTAATGATAAAAAAGTAATGGAAAACAATGTGCAAGACTGGCATGGAATAAAGTTACTTGCAGACTTGAATAACTTTCATGAGACCAGATATCATTTTCAGACAGAGCTGAATGAATTCTTGAGTTTAGGTCCATATTTAAATTTGTGAAAGAAACCTTGAAAGCATAATAACGAATGAGTATGAGTTTATTTCCTTATTGACTGCACTAAGTGAAACTCGAATGGAAGTACTGTCAGTTCAAAGATCTGATTAATTCAAAGAGCATATTCTATGTCTCAATCAAGTTCTAAAAAATGTCTATTGATTATGCAGATGTTGCAAAGCAACTATTCTCCCTCCTCTCGTCCCACCAGATTTAATGTAGTTTTAAAAACTTTGATGTTTCTTAGTGGCGTGTAAAGATTATATGATTTATCAATGGCAACATGATGTATTAAATTCAAGGAAAACTAAAATCCCAAACCTGTAATGCTTGGGATCATGTAAATTTATATGGCAGAAAGGGTCAACATACAAGGAGCAAGTTATATTTCTCCTCACTGTGTTGAAAAATTTCCTTGTTCTTTTCTGCAAAGCATTGAACTCAGACTCTTAGCAGATCAGTTTCTTAATCTTCAACCAGGACACAGAACATTGTTACTTTGTTTGTACCCTAGTTGCTAAAGGGCTGTTGTTGTTTTTAAGCTTTGTCCCTGATACTGCAATTGAAATTGTGCCATTTGGGAACTAATATTCTAATGTAAGTGGAATCCTTTAGTGCATGCACATGGTTTCCTATTTTGCACATATTAATCAACAGCATTAAAATGTTTCCATAAGCTCAAAATCAATTTCTGCACTTTGGTAAGATGCATTTCCTTTGTTAGCAGGTGTTTTTGTTCTGCTTTTGAACATTACACATAATGTGCAAATATCATGAAAAAAATTGCACACTTGAGAGCCAGTTTGGTATAGTGGTTAAGAGCGATGGGCTCCAAGCTGGGCAACCAGGTTTGGTTCCCCACTCCTCCACATGCAGCCAGCTGGGTGATCTTGGGTCAGTCACAGTTCTCTCAGAGCTGTTCTCTCAAGAGCAGTTCTCTCAGCCCCACCTCCTCATAGATGTCTGTTGTGGGCAGAGGAAGGGAAGGAAAGAACAGGGGTATAAATCCAACTCTTCTTCTTAATCTTTGTCTTGTTTCCTGTGTCTCTAGGCTAGACTGGGAATCCTTTTATATAAATGTATGTTGCAGACTGTCAGTGCAATCTTAAGCAGAACAGTACCCTTCTGAGTCCATTGAATTCCGCTTAGGACTGCACTACATATCACTTAGGCTGCATTCCTATAGAAACTTTATGTAGAAGCTTGTTCATTGGGGTTGTAAATATGCATAGGATGTTAAGAACATAAGAGCAGCCATCTTGGATCAGTCCAGGAGTCTTAGTTCAATCCAGCATCCTGTTTTCACACAGTGGCCAAGCAATTGCCACAGAGGACAAGACTTTCTCCTGACATTGCCTCCTAAGCAACAAATGTGCAGCACTAGCCTAAGCATGCTACAATTGTACTCAGTGGAGCTTACTCTCAGGTAGGTAGTCATAGGATTGCAGCCTAACCTTTAAAAATAGGCATTTTCTGAAGCTGTTGCCCCTGCAAAAATTAAATTGAGTCCATCTGGTTAGCAGCTCTCTTGCGCATGTCACATGGGATGTAATCTAGCAACTGATAAATACATACCGAAGAATTAGTGTAAATAAATGATAAAAAAATTGATTGCCATCTGTCTCTTGCTTTGTGTATGGCTGTTAATTTCCATGTGTATTTTTCACCAGGATCTCTAATGCCATGGATGCTGGCTGTGTCTGCACAGCAGGATTTTCCATTTACATTTTGACATTTGAGCTCATATTCTTGAAGCAAAATGGGTAGGTGGGATCTCTTGCAAGTGCGACAGACTATTAGGTGATAAACCAGCATGTGTGCCTGAGTAAACAGTGTTGTATATCTTGGTAATATGCTTAAAACAACCATTGCTTAAGTTTTCTGGAGGCTTTGAGTGTGGCCTTTTGGAAGAGCTCAAAGGGGGTGCCTTGAACGGTAATCCTGGATTACAGTCAATAATTTGGCCTTTAGCCATTTCTTGACCTTTCAGATTTTGGTTCAGGCTTTTGGGCCTACTCAAGTTACTGAAGGCTCCTGTCAGTGAAATTAATATCACGCTGACTTGCAGTTTCAAGAGATAAGGGATGAGATGGAGTCAGGCACAGGTACAAGTGAGATAATGAGCCAGAAAGCTTCAAGGCCAAAAACCCAGAGGGAGTTTCACACTCACATTTCATTTCATTAGAGCAAGGAACGCTGGGCATGGGTGAGTTGCTTGACTATGGCTGCAATCACACACACTAAACTGGGGGTGTCAAACATGCAGCCCAGAAGCGGGATCAGGCCCTCGGAGGGCTGCAATCTGGCCCACAAGGCCCTGGCTGTTTCCTGCTTCCTTTTTTAGTTCTGCTGCTGCTGCTACATCACAGCTTACTTTACCAGACTCTCTCCGTCACACATGAGAGATAGATAGGCAAGCCTCTCCTGTGCGATTGAGAGAGTCTGGTAAAGCACTGGCTGAGGCTCCTCCCCCTCCTCCTCCCAGAGGGAGTGAGGGAACCAACCAGAGTTCACTTCCTGGCTTGGCTGCCTCAATCGCATTCAGGAGACAAAGGGAAGCCTTTCTTTCCTTCCACTGGCTGAGGCTCCTTCCCGAAGGGAGGGAGGGAAAGAGTGAGAGCTTGCTTTGCTGGACTGCCTCAATCACATGGCAAAAATACCAGGTACCTTTAAGACCAACAAAGATTTGTTCAAGGTATGAACTTTTTTTTGCCTTGCTACAGTGTGTTTGTATTCTGTTGGGCTCCGTATGCTGTGTGTGTTTTGTTGGGCTCCTTATGCCGGGACTCTCCTGGATGCCACTGGGTTCCCTCCCTCTTTTCACTGTGTTCATTCCCTCATGATCCAGTCTTTCTCAGTAAGAAAACAATGTAAAAGTTAATTGTGTTTGTGTCCTTTATAAAGTTTATATCTCTGCTACCTGGCATTGCATTTTATGACACACATAGTCTGGCCCAACAAGGTCTCATTTATGTCACATCCGGCCCTCATAACAAGTAGTTTCTTGTGGAACTTAACTTCCAACTTGCAGAGCTGACTTATTGATTAACACCTGGTAGGGCTGGAGACCTGGTCCCTCAGTCTGTCAGCTGAGGGTTAGTTTAGAGGGGCTGGTGGTGGCTCATTACCCTGAGCAGTGAAGAGTCCTCCCCAGTATTGTGCGTTTTGCTCTTGACCTTTACCCATAGCCTTCTTGTGGGACAATGGAGCTTTGATAATTACTGTAGGCTCAGGAAAGATGGAGACAAATGTGTTCATAGAAGCTTGGATGAGAAGCAAGGTAAGAGAAGATCATGGGATATGAAGTATTGTAAGTAGCTGTAGAAGCCAATATAGTATAATCATATAGGTTTTAGACAACATGGACAGAAGACTGAGTTGTGGAGATGGTAATTAAACACTGAAAGATAGACAAAGGAATAGGGGTTGATACTGTTCCACTTTGGGTTGCAACAGCTTTAATTACTGAACCAATGTGTCAAATTTCTCTCTCTCTCTCTGTGTATCTATCTATATATATGAATAATAATATTTAAACTTATATCAAATTCCTGAAAGTTGGTAGTGCAGAAATTGAAGGGCTACTGCAGTTCCATCTTGTGCTGTGTGCAGATACCTGAAGATATATATATATATTAAAATGTGCATTAAAATGCAAATTAATCCATTCAGGCAAGGTCAAAACTTGTAGCCCTCTGGAAATATAACTATTTACCTGACTATTGGTAGTATTTCCCCAGTAATTGGAATCTTTAGAGTCTAGCAGTAGTACTCAGGCGGGCAGCCTTGTTGGTCTGAAGCAGCAGAACAAAGTCTGAGTCCACTGGCACCTTTAAGACCAACAAAGTTTTATTCAAGCAGTAGTAGCATAAAGCAGAATTTTCCCAATAGCTTTTTAAAAAAAGTGTTTCTCTTTCTGAAAGTTTAGAACACCGTCTCTTGTCACCTAGCATTTTGAAATGGGAACATGCAATTAATACATTTTATACATCTGAAAAATTCACCATTGATGAATGAATGCCCTCAGCTTTAATAGGAATGCCAGTGGTCAGCATACAAATGTGGGGACTTAAGCACATGTGTCTGGTAACTTCAAAATGCATTTTTTAAAAGTACACGCCAACCAGCTCTCCAGAGTTCAAAAAGGAAGAAGTGGGTTGAGAAAGAAGAGAGGGCTTACAATAGCAAATTTAGTAAAATCCATCAGGGGCTCTGATTTAACAGCTAGTGCATTTGGATGCAGAGTTGTGGAGGACTTTGAAACAAACGCAGGACATTCAAACTTGATATGCTTGAGCTGTTCCTTTACATTTGTCAGCCCCCTCACTATATCAAACAAAATTATTGAGGCAAAGCATCCCTAGCAGCTTTGCACCTGTTTAACACTCTGCCAGCAATGAGCAAACATTCCTGTTCAGGTGTGCTATTTAACCATCACTCCCCCAAATTTGCTTGCAGTAGTTTTGTTGTTAAAATGTCAACATAAAGTACAGTATCAAAGACAGACAAGGTCTTGTTTCAGGTTTCTGTAATTAAAACCAAATAACGTGTTCATGAATATCCAAGCTGTTTAATGTTGGATAGTAAATAGTGACTTGGTTCTTTGAGCTTTACCAGTCTGTAGGCCCTTCAGTTAGGAAGTAATATGGTACGCAAACTAATACACATAATGAAATAGCATTGGTGGCTGGTATAACTCTAAAGAGGGGGGAAATGCTGCCAGTTGCATGAAATAAAGTAGAACAGAAAAAGTAAAAAAAACATTTTAAAGCCTCAATAATCATTAAGAACTTACATAAAACATGTGATGCGCCCCCCCCAAGCTAGTGTATTGACTAGTTACCGAGTACATTGCATATTAGAATGAGAGCAGTTGCCGTGAAGCCCTGCTGTAAGATAATTACCCTGAGGTCTCAAATTCTTCTGCAGGTGGAATGCACAGGCTTTGATACTGCTTTTTGTAGCTCCTTAAGCTGGGTGACTGATACGTGATTACTGAATTCCTGTGTCTAGATTCTTAGTTCCTGATTGAAACCTTGGTGATTGCGTTGCTTTGCCAATTTATCAGGTATTGCATCATATGATCCTGTAATTATAGGATTTATGTATTGCAGTCATATTGATTTGTTTGCATAATATTGTTTGACCTGACACTTATGTAAGAGTGCTTGAATTTCCTGAGTGTTGATGGCCGAAATAGCTTTTTTAGGCATGAATTAGAGCTGCTGATTTTTTCATGTCTTCCTGGTCATCTTGCCTTCCCTTTTTCTAATTGCTATTCAAGATATATTGCTGGCTCAAACAATGTGTCATTTTGTACCATGGTTTACAGCTGTAAAGCAGTTTTTATTAGGACTGGCTAAAACTTCTGAAGATAATTGTAATTGTTGTTAGGCTTCATTTAACAGATCATGTTACTGGATAACTTATATCACATACTGACAGTGTTGTTTCTTTGGCACCTTTGGTAATTCAATTTTTGGTGAACTGCTTGTAGTTACTTCTTGTTGTTAGAACAAAATGAATGGAAAAATTCAAATGTTCAATATGGAGTTTAAATGATAGTGTGCTAATCTTTTGCTACTGATCTTCTGGATTCTTAGACTAATTTTGATCTAACCATGGAACCCTTCCTGACTGTTGAGGTTTACTTGTTGACCTTTGAAGTTTTGCAGGCTTTGAACTCTTTGTGTCCCCTCATTCGCATGACTGACCATGTGGATTCTTCTTATCTCTTTTTCAAAGGCCTGAACAGATTGTGTGGGCAGATTGTCATGTTGACAGAAAACCATGCAGTACTATTGGTTTTCAGCTCATTGCTAACAGTTTAATTCTACATTGTACCTTTGTACCTGAGTGATATTTTACGGTGAATTTTGCTTTGATTAGAACTGATGGTGGTCTGGGAGGGAAATGGATAAGAAGAACTTAGAAGAAGAAGAAGAAGAAGATATTTTACTCCTACAGCTTTAATGTGATCTTTTCTGGATGAACGGACTTGCAAAGTTTGTTTTGAATGAACTTTGAATGGATTTTGGAGATCAGGGTTTGGTGTGGCTACGGTAATGCTATGGGGCTCACTTTTCAATTTCTATGTTTCCTCCCAGGAACAAGTTACTTTGCATCAGGTAAATTATTCATATTGGCAAAGTACCATATGTCAATATTTTTTCTCTTGTAAGATGTACATCGTAACAATGACAGATTTTCATGCCAATACGATGCCTAGCAAATCAGTATTATGGTTTAGATCATGCATATAAGCACCAGTCATAATGATAGAGAATCATAAAGACACACTTCTTGTTTTACACTTTGAAAATCAATATTTTGCCTTTATTCTTTTGGTAGAAGGTAAACCACCCACGGAATTCTCTTGCTGGAGCTCCTTAATTCCTCTAAAGTAATTGTCCAATTCGCTGAAGCCCTCCTCCTTCCCAGGAGCCATGAAAACTACATCTGTACATCTCCCAGACTCTGCTGGTATTGGAAGCAAAGACTGATAGGTAATTGAACCAAGATTTTCCGCATGAGGCTACAAAGCATTATAGTAGACTAGGGGGCTGAACGGGAGGATTCTTTCGCTATTCATAGAGCTGTTGCTGAACAAAGGGTATATTGAACTTTGACTCTCTGGCTAGCTAGGATATGTGGCAGACTTCTGAAAGTCCTACATTTTGTCCACCCCACCACAGTCTTGTTGTGATCAGGGTAAGCATTTATAGATTTAATTCTTCTTTAACTACCAGCTATTTTTGCACGAATTTTCATTGATCCTCTATTTTTATTGTGGGGATAACTGACTGCTTGTAGAAACATAGGTGAATTCCAGTGGCAGTGAATTCTATGTGTTAATCACTCTTTGCGTGAAGAAGTACTTCCTTTCATCTGTTCTAACCTGACTGCTCAGCAGGTGGTGGTGGCTACAAGCATGGCTGGCTTCAAGAGGAAATTGGATATATGGAGCAGAGGTCGATCAGTGACTATTAGCCACAAGGTAAAAATAGGAACTCTCAGTCTGGAGCAAGTGATGCTCCATATTCTTGGTGCTTGGGGGGGGGGACAGTGAGAGGGCTTCTAGTGTCCTGGCCACACTCGTGGACCTCCTGATGGCACCTGGCATTTTTGGCCACTGTGTGACAGAGTGTTGGACTGGATGTGCCATTGGCCTGATCCAACATTGGCTTCTCTTATGTTCTTATGTAGGTGGTCCTTCAAAATTCATTAATTCATCTATATACAAATACTGGCTTCTACCAAAGAGGATTTTGTAAGGGACTGTCAGCCTTGACAGCTTAGGATACCTGCTGTTGATCAGACTGTAGGGGTGCTGAAATATTTGGAGGGGCAGTTGATCCATTCCTTCATTTGAATTCATTCTTAAAGTAGCACATAGTTAGCAATATTAACCTTAGCTGTCTACGGCTCCTTTCAAACAGCCTTTGTATTCCGTTTAATTTAATTTATTTATTTATTTGCATTTTTACCCCGCGCTCCCCGCGAACGGGCTCAGGGCGGCTTTAGCAGCTTTTTGCTAATGGATTTTTTGGTCATTTTAGACAGGCCTGTTTTAGTAACCGGCTGCTAACAGATTTTACTTACCTTTTCATACAAAGCCACTTATGTCTGGTTAGCAAAGTGTGGTTGAGCTGTTTTTGAGGGAAACGGCTTTCTTCTGTTTTCACCTCTTTGTTGCACTTTTAAATAGCCGTGGTGAGCTGTTTAAAATGTCTGTAGCACTTCCTACAATGCTGTTTCCTCCCGCCCTTTTTCGCAGTACTATCTTCCTTGAACTTCTTTTGGAATGTTCTAAGTTGCATGCTATAGCGCTAAACCAGTATAGCACTTCAGTGCTACAACGATACCATTTAAATGTTTTGGCACCACTATATTGGTCTAGCACTATAGCACTCAACTTATCAGCTTGGTCTTGGAAAAGCATGTAGCAGCATTGGCAAAGTCAGGATTGCCAAATTTTAAACTGGTCCTTCTAGCTTTTCCTTTAATATCAATTTGATCTGCAGTAACTACCAGATGCTGATATTTACTAGGATGCCACAAACAGCTCATTGATCCATTTCTATACATTAAGCCTCTATTAAATGGATAGGACATTTTGCTTCTGGCCTGCTGTCAACTGTAGTCAAAGTTTGCCTTGTTCCGGTGACATCAGATTTGTGGGTTCTCAAATCTCCTCAGCAGGGCTGACCTTGCTCTGCTGATCCATGATTCTAGGTTGGATTATTGTAACCTATTATCTGTGGGGCCATCCTTGAAGACTTTTGAAAATTTGCTTGCCCACTTGTTAACAGGCACTGATCATGAAGTGCTGCTATTAAAATGATTTCACTGTCACTGTGGAGCAGGCAAACGTGAAAATTAAAGAAATAGACACCACAAGCAAGAAGTTGAAGAAAAGGATGGGAGAGGTGGAAACGAGGCAGAACTGCCAAGAGAACCGAGTTTTACAGCTACAGATGGAAAAAGCTAACATGGTTCTCAGGTTTCAGGGGGTTCCTGAAACAGATTGAGAAGATTTGAAGAAGGTGCTCAGTGAACTTATCGCTCCAGTAGTAGGCGTAATATCGGATGAACTTGTAAACAAAATGGAAGTAGCCTATAGGGCATACTCCAACTACATTAAAAAAATAGTCTACCTGGAGAAATAGTGGTCAAGTTTGTAAGAAGACAAACTAGGGACACCATTTTAAAAGGAACCTCAGCAACTCCACTGAAAATGGGAAATGTAATCATCAGAACGTTAAAGGACATTCCATTTGAAATTAGACAAAAGAGGAAAAACTACAAGGATCTAATTTCTTTTCTTCAAAAAAATGGGATATCGTACAGATGGGCGGTTCCGGAAGGTGTCATCTTTAAAATCAACGATAGAAGAGAGAAGATAGACTCCACTTTTAAAGCTAAAGAATTTTTGAGACGACAGCTGGGGGAAGAGGAAGAGTCCAAAGAGGAAGAAACGAAGTCTATTGACTCTGTTACCTCGGGAACGGAAGAGGACTCTGCGGCAGAAAACGGTGCAGGACCTGCCAGAGTGGTATACGATTTTAGAGACAGAAAGCCGAAGTAAAGGCAGAAGGACTTGGAAAATGGCCTTTTGAAGCGAAGAATAAGAAGATGATCGGAGATTTCTCTCATAACAACTAACAAAATAACATATAAATAGTGAACTGTTATAAGCAAGAACTCTACAAGTATATTGTGACATTAACAGTACTAACATTTTAACTAGCAGTGAAAAAATCTCCTCCTCTTGGGGTTTTAGATTAGTGTGGTTTGCTTTCCTTTCTCATTAGATGTAGTCCCTTCCCTATTATTTCTTTGTAGTTTTTGTAATTTTGCAAAATAAAAAAATATCCCTCCGGGGATTTAAAAAAAAAATGACTTCACTGTCCCTCCCTTCGGGCTTGCGCTCATAATTTTTTTAAAAAAACTATTGTCACAGATTGAAAAGGGCTCCAGCAGACAATCTTGCCAGCCTTTGTTTCTCTGAAAGCTTGAAAGACCCCAACTGGCAATCTAAGTATAATATGGTCCTCCAGACGTATAAGCTGCTGGACGTTGTCCGTGGATCCTTTCAGGCCGATTTTGATGGCAAGGTGCAGCTATACACACATGAACCTGGTCTAGATAGGGAAGTTATACTAAGAAATAAAACATCTCCTTGGTATAAACTAATTAAAGTAGATCATCGCAGGGCACATTATCTGACTAAAATCTCCTTCATTAACTCTCATTCAGCCTTTACATCCCTTCGCTTCCAAACTATGCAGACAGCAGTGCTTGAAGGCTGATATACCAAAACACCAGCAACTGGGCGCCTTTGTATACGCAGTGGCTCAGTCCCTGAAGATCTGTGTCATTACCTCCTGGACTGCCCACTTTATTCCCTCCCAAGAAAGAAGTTCCTTGGAACAATCCTAGATAAATTGGGCCCTTGCTCCACATCCGGAAAAGTTTTAACTTTACTTTCAGGGGTGGAGCCAGAGTATTCGTACAAGGTTGCACTCTTTGCCCTAGCGGCAAAGAAAATCCGCATCAAGGTGACTAAATCCTCTCCACCTAAATAGCCAGGGCTATGTCAAGGTATTTAAGGTCCCTTTTAGTAACCTTACCCCAAACCCTGTTTTTATTCTGTATGCTCTAATTTTTATCTTGTATTATTTTAACCAGTTTTATGTCAGACATATATACTTTTACTCTCTATGTTTTAACGCAGATCCTATTCTGCATTTTATAACTCTTTTGTGTTGTACTGTATTTGTAATGGCCATTGGCCAAATGCAGTAAATCGAACTGAACTGAAATGACTTCACTGGCTCACTAGTTGCTTCCAGTTTCAGTTTAAGGCGATAGTGTTCACATTTAATGCCCTTCATGACCTGGACCCATCTATCTGGAGAACCACCTCTGCCTCAATCAATGGGCTTAGACCGGAGTAAGTTTTCTTAGGATTGCACTGTAAAAACAGTTGTTCAAGGAAAGGGCTGGGGGTGGCGTTGTCAACTACCTGGAGAAAAGGAAAATGTCCTGTCCCTTTAATGGAGGCTTAATGTCATACTATCTGCCAGGGAACGTTACGTACCTCCATGCCTGAAAAGTTTTCACTGGTCATTTTTACATATTAAGCAGCTAGTAAAAATACAGGACATTTCTCTGTAGGCTTGTTGTCAACCCTAGCTGGGGGGTGGGGAGAAGTCTGGGTATTTTAGGCAGGGTTGGGGATAACAGCATCTACTGTCTTCATCTCTCAACCCCAGTTCAAGCCTCTGTAACCTGAAAGCATCTCTGAGGGATCCCGCCAGTCCTTTCTAACTGCTGCCGTCTATGCATATTTTTGAAAAGGTGCATACTGCCTTAGGGTGGGAGAAATTAGTGGGAGAAATTAGGTTGGGAGAAATTAGTGGAACCATGTAGGGCCTGGAACCTAGTTTAATTTACTGAGGGAGAGTTGGCCTCTAGTGGCTCTGAGAGTTCTCCATGAAAGTGGCTCCAGAGAGGTCTGCTTCTGTGACCCAGTAGCTTTTTCTTCGGAGATATCTTATTATTGGCTGGGTTTGCAGTGGTAATGGGGCTCATTTGTGAATTGTCTCTGCACAAGGAAAAGGGAGAAATGTAGCATCTTCTGGCTTTGCTCCATCTAATTTAGCGTAGTGCATGTCACTTTGGGTATAGGGAGAGTTTCTAATGTGGCCAATGACAATATGTGGGCTTGTGAAACATGAACATGCATAGTTGGATAATGCAAGTGCAATACCCTCTTGCAGCATTAAAACCTTGATGAAAATATACAGTAATTATAACCTAGGGATGAATATCAGAGAGTCTGAGTTGGTCCTTATTGTTCGGGCACACTGGGGTTCTGTGAATTAATGGGGTAATGAAGATGAGATGATATGGCCAGGAGATCATGAGATTTTGATCTTGAGTGAGATGGGGGAGAACTTTTTGGGAAATTGAATATTTCCCTATGTATGCCATAAATTTCAATTGGAAAAAATATACAGCGAAACTGTTAATATTGGTACTTTGTAATTTAAGAGTAATAAAGGGAACTTCATCTTTAAATTATTGGTGATACCTATGTTTCAATAGAAAGAGAAAGATTAGTGGTATAGAATTGAAAACAGGACAAAAAAGTTGTTTGCTACAATTACAAGTACACCCCTCTCTCTCTCTCTCTCTCTCTCTCTCTCTCTCTCTCTCTCTCTCTCTCTCTCTCTCTCTTTTTCTCTCTCTCTCTCTCTCTCTCCACACTACGCTTTCCCAGCCGTTCCCACCATATAATTGCAATTCTCTTACTATTGGCTGTGCCTGAGATGCCTGCCTCATTTTGCATTCTCATCCAAGCTTCTTCAGTTTCAATGGGTTTCACTGGCTTGAGGATTTCTGAAGATTTGAATGCAGGATTGGGGGTGGAACATTGTTCTATTGTGTTCTTTTTAACAGTGGAAACATTAGATTTAAGAAAAATGAGATTAGGTTAAACCCCCCCCCCCCAAAGTCTGCTAATAAAGGCAGTCGTCAAACCAACATGATACACATTTTTCCTTTTTCTTATCAATCTTGTTGAGATAAACAGTTTGTATTCCAATTTTTAAAATGGGTCAATATGTAGCTGAGGTCTAAAAAGTTATAATTTAAGGATTAATTTTTTTAGTGCCAAATTTAATCAAAGCAGGTATTTTCTATGTGATTTACTAGTCTTTGACAGAGGGTTGAATGTTTATAATAAAACTCCCAACCTTAGAATGGATACGATGTGTGGGGAGAACTTGTACATTACAAAGACCGTTCTGAGGAAATATCCCTATTGGAGTCTCTTGTGGCATTCCTCTCAGTGAGAGTCGGGCACTCAGTGCCAGGGCTACAAATTTTACCCTCACTACAATTGTTTCTCAGTGCTTTAACTTATAAGAGTGAATGGCATTCATTCATATTGGAAGATTCAGAGACACAATGGAGGGAATTAATTTTTCCCCTACTCTGTATAAGCCCAGATATTTAATCAAATCAGTTCTAATCTACATAGTACATTTTATTTTTGATCACACTAAACTGTTCTTTGAAAAGAACCTCATTCTATTAAAAGAAAATAATTTACTAAGTGGGAAAATTCTATACTTGGAACAAACTTTGCACGAAATCTGAGTACAAGGCAATGATGATAAAATTTAATTGGGCGAGTGGCACTTTTAATCATTGCAATCAGTTTTTACGGTAGTGAAAAATGATTTATAGTGTATTTCTAACACTTCTGTAACCAAACAGTTTTTATATTCTGTATTAACTGTGAGTAATTTGTTCAATATGAATGGACACTCCAGAAATTCATCTTGTGCTGATATGCATGTTTAATTACATGCAACTTACTTGTCATTGTCATCACTATGGTGTTTACAAAACAGAGTTGATAGTTTTATTCATCTACCACTGTTCTGAAACCTTTTCTTGAAATCTGAGCAATGTTATTATATGCCCTGAAACCTCATAGGTTTTGTTTAAGCTTGGTTTCATCTGTCTCCTTGATTGTAGTGCCTAAACATTAACATAATGTTTAGTATTCTGTATGCCAATAAAGGTTATTGGAACCGGAATTGGTTTCGTATTCATGTAGTACGTTTATAGCTTTTAAAATAATTTTAAAGCTTTCAGCTTTTTTTGAGTACTCCCCCATTAACTCCTTCCTTGAAATATACAGGCAGCAATTCCTGTTTATGCTTTTTCCGAAGCCTAACACTACAATCATATGAGACTAAACAAAGAACAAATGAAGACAAAAAAGGGGAGGAGAGGAAAGGTAGTAATGAATAATATTTCTAAATAATTCTTTAATATATTTATATGTTCGAAGTTACAATCTGGGGAGACCCAGCTGAGCTCTGAGCAGGAACAGGAGACAGAGCTGCTAGAGGGGTGAGTGTTTTTTTACTTGCTTTCAGCTGAGGGGTTCAACTGAGGATATTGTGTGGGAGGACTGTGTTCGGGAGTGTGTGAAAGCAATTAGAGTTGTTGCAGAGTCCTGGCTGCTTGAGAGAGGGAGAGGAAGGGGCATTGTTTGACTGTGATTGACTATAATTCAGTATTTAAGAAAGCACCTTGCCAGGGGCATGAGCTAAAGGGCTCTTTGCCTGTGGCTCTTAAGACTAGGGACTCTTAGACTAGGGGCTCTGTAAGAAGCCCAAGAAGAGCCAGAAAGCCAAGGCCCTAGGCTCTTTGTCTTCCCCGTAAAGTAATTTGACTTTGACAAGAAAAAACACATAAATACAAAGGGTTTTAAAAGGGGGATTATATTTACTTATTTTAAAAGAATTATGAAACCAGAATGCCACCAGGGGGTTGGGGGCTATCCAGTGTTTTGCATGGAATGTCACATGTATGACTATCTGCCCACTGGACAGAAGTCTTGGGTGTGTGCTCGGTGCAAGGAGCTCCTGGTTCTCAGGGAACATGTGTGCTCCCTTGAGGCCAAGGTGGCTGACCTGGAGAAGCAGAGACAGTCAGTTAGGCGCACAGAAAAGACTCTTGGGGACTTGTTAGATATGTCCCACTCTGGATCTGGCAGCCCTGCCGCTGTCAGGGAGCATGAGGGTCAAGGAGAAACAGGGCAATGTGCTGAGGATAAGGGGAATGTACCCTCAGAAGGGACCTCTTCCCCAGCTGGTGAGCGGGTATCCTTTTGCACCAAGGAACCATCCCTGGGCAGGGTGGGAGGGGGGCTCTTGGTAGTTGGTGATTCGATCCTTAGGCAGGTAGACAGCTGGGTGGCGAACCAGCGTACTGACCGTATGGTGACTTGCCTGCCTGGTGCGAAGGTAGCGGACATTACGCGTGTTTTAGATAGGCTGGTAGAT
>NW_015170962.1:107948-108128 GCF_001447785.1 Gekko japonicus
CAATGCAGTCGTGAGGTCCTGGAGGAGAAATTTAGGATGCTGGGCAGGAAACTTAGGTCCAGGACCTCCAAGGTAGCCTTCTCAGAAGTGTTACCTGTTCCACGCGCAGGGCCGGAGAGACAGGCAGAGATCAGGAGTCTCAATGCGTGGATGAGACGATGGTGTAGGGGGGAAGGGTTC
>NW_015170962.1:110192-110341 GCF_001447785.1 Gekko japonicus
TTTCTCACTAACCTGTTAATGTTCTTTGAGGGGGTGCACAAACATGTGGACAAGGGGGATCCAATAGATATTATTTACCTTGACTTCCAGAAAGCTTTTGATAAGATTCCTCATCAAAGGCTTCTAAGTAAGCTCAAGAATCATGGGAT
>NW_015170962.1:110556-155902 GCF_001447785.1 Gekko japonicus
AGTTGTTCAGAGTGGTGAAAACCAGTGAGGATTGTGAGGCACTCCAAGGGGACCTGTCAAGGATGGGCAAGTGGGCATCAACATGGCAAATGGGGTTCAATGTGGCTAAGTGCAAGGTGATGCACATTGGAGCCAAAAATCCTAAATATAAATACACATTGATGGGGTCTGAATTGGCAGAGACTGGTCAAGAGAGAGATCTTGGAGTTGTAGTAGATAACTCACTGAAAATGTCGAAACAGTGTGTGACTGCAATAAAAAAGGCCAATGCTGTGCTGGGGATTATTAGGAAGGGTATTGAAAACAGATCAGCCAATATCATAATGCCCCTATATAAATCAATGGCGCGACCTCATTTGGAATACTGTGTGCAGTTCTGGTCACCACACCTTAAGAAGGATATTATAGCTTTGAAAAAAGTGCAGAAAAGGGCAACTCGAATGATAAAAGGGTTGGAACACTTTCCCTATGAGGAAAGGTTAAAGCGCTTAGGGCTCTTTAGCTTGGAGAAACGACGACTGAGGGGTGACATGATTGAGGTTTATAAGATTATGCATGGGAAAGAGCAGGTAGAGAAAGAGGTTCTTTTTTTCCTTTCTCACAATACAAGAACTCGTGGGCACTCCATGAAATTGCTGAGCGGTCGGGTTAGAACGGATAAAAGGAAGTACGTCTTCACCCAAAGAGTGATTAACACATGGAATTCACTGCCACAGGAAGTGGTGGCGACTACAAGCATGGACGACTTCAAAAGGGAATTAGATAAGCATATGGAGCAGAGGTCCATCAGTGGCTATTAGCCAAAGGTATAGATAGGGGCTCTGGAACAAGTTATGCTCTGTTTTCTTGGTGCTTGGAGGGGTCAACAGTGGGAGGGCTTCTAATGTCCTGGCCTCACTGGTGGACCTCCTGATGGCACTGGTATTTCTGGCCACTGTGTGATACAGAGTGTTGGACTGGATGGGCCTTTGGCCTGATCCAACATTGGATGACCTTAATCTTTAAAGTTCTTAATCTTTAAAGTTTTGAAGGTGTCTGAAGACCTACATCCATGGCACATTCAATGGTAAGGTGAGTCTGTCCCGCTGCTGCTTATCTTTGGTAGAATTGTTGGCTTTCAGGCCATCCACATTTCATCTGGCTCTTAATGGAATGCTTCTAAGAAAACATTTATAATGGCTTTGTATTTTCCCACTTTGCTAGTGTATAACCTTAAGAAAGCTGTATTGAAAGAAATTTTTAAAGAGTTGTATTGAAAGTCACCCAACTCTTTGGATTACCAGTCCCATACCAGAAAGATGTTACCAAAGGGCTGCTCTATTAGAATCTCTGGTTCATTAACTCTCTTTTGATTTAATATATATGGTTAGCAGTTCTTTCTGAAAACTAATATGCTTTCAACATTGTCTTTTGTTGGATTAATTTCAGACTTTTTGCTTCCCTGTAGTAAGTATCATAAGTCCTCTCAGAACTTGCCACGATATCCCACAATGTCATGTCCAGGTTCCTATATTATATCTGCATTATAGGTAGAGCAGCTGATACTGTAGGTAGATCCTCCCTCTCTACCCCAGCACTATGTAGTTCCATGAAGGGAGCTAGTGATTTTCAGCAGAATTCTATAATTCCTTTGTGGTAAGCCATAACAGTTAAAAACTGAAATGGAGATATATCTGAGATCATGGATGAGTTGAAAAATCTAGCAATATATATGTCATCAGAGACAATTAGTTTCTCATTCCTGATTGATGTAAACGCAACAAAAACATACAGCAAAATACCTTCTAGGTTCAGCTCAGTCCTTGTTTGTTAGATAAAATGAGACCATATGTGTGATACAATAGAGTTCTATTTGTTTGTAGAAGCATTATAGTACTACCTCATCATTGTTGTGTCCTATCCCTCTTTTGTAATGATGAGTCTACTACTGCTCTCTGCTAGGTGCAAATCTATAATTCCATGATTAATGTTCAATGTAATCCTGTTGATAAATTTTAAAATAAAGTTTTTAAAAAAGGCATCTTAGTACAAGTGAAACCATGACGCTAAGATTGTGTAATAAAAATATTTATCTTTTAAGATTCAAAGTAGCAACTGTGATCAAACGGGAAATGAACAATTGCAATTTTGGGGGCTTGGGTTAAAACAAAAATCCTATGAGACTTCACTGGGAGGAAGACCAGCAGGGTAAAATTTAGTCAAGGTGTTTCATTACTTTTCACTTTTTGTTCAGTTTTGCATTGGCTCAACATTTGTTTTAGCATGACATAATCTCTGTCATCTCAGTCTCCCTCAGCAAACAATACAGCCTATCCATTCCTTGGATTAATTAGTTTAGGGAGAAAAGAGTTTTTGTTATAAAAAATAATATATAGAGAAGTGGTAGGCCTACTCCTGTTGAGAGACAGAAAGGACAAAGGATAAAATGTCTCTGTGAGAGATGGACATACTGACAAGGAAATAGTGCTTCAATAGATAGTTGTCCTAGGAGGGCTTGGATCTGGAGTTTCCGTATATCTTCTAGGGATTTCTGGACAGCAAGATTGGTCTTCCTATCACAGTTCTGGTTGACCTGTGGAATGCAGAGATGACCACAGGCTGTGGACACGATTGCTCCAGAACACACTCTTCCCTCCTGAGGTACTCAGAATGCCTCTTGATCTACCAAGGACCTTGGGATGCTGAAATAGGCAGACATTGCACAGGTGGAAGAAAACTTGAAGTGAATAATGTGACTGAAAACAGTTGAGAACATTATTGTGCCTACAATGATGATATCAAATCAAACTCACTTCTCTACCATCATTGTGTCTCTGCAGCATTATCCAGTGGCACTTTTCTAGGTTGTGAAGGAGCTTTTATCCCAAACCCTGAGAATTTTTACCTGGAAAACATGCAGGCCCACTGGGACTCTCGAGATGTACTTTGGTTTTTACATTTAAGGCCCTGAGTAGCTTGGGTGGGGGAACTTGAAGGACCACCTTCTTCTGCACTGTCCAGCTGCCAATTAAGATCTTTTTCACAAGCCTTGCTTTCCATCCCCCATCCTACAGAGGAGTGGGTAGGGTTGCCAAGTGTGAATTCAGCCGCAGCAGGGGACTCCCGGCTGGTGGCTGGAGCGCGCGTGCGCGCCGCATCCACATCACCCGGAAGTGACGCGAGCATGCCGAGCACACTGGGGGCGGGGCCACGATCATCCGAGGGAAAACCATAGTTTTCCCTTGGATGACCGTGGCCCCGCCCCCAGCGTGCCTGGCGTGCGGGTGGTGACCAGACATGGGCCTCTTTAAGTGCTGGAGCCTAGCCTTTAGAATGTCCTTCACAGTGAAGCTTGCCAGGCGCTCACCTTACATTTCAAGCCAAAACATTTCCTTTTTACTTGGGCTTTTAACTGAGGGTTTCCATCTTTTAAAATAGTTTTTTTTAAATATATAATAAAGTATATTGAAATTTTGGTAATAATGTTAACATTGCAAATACAAAAACATTCAAATTGCTCGAACAATACATAGAGTAGTAAACCAACAAAGTACTGTGCACTTTAAGGTTTATAACAATGAAAGTTGTAACGAAAGAATAAGAGATATAAGGTAGCATTCATAAACTAAACGTAGGCTTAACATATAAGGATGTTAACAGTAGCAACAAACATGAATACATTGAAAAGCATTATCGTCACCACAGGTCATCTGTTACTTTGGGAATGCCTTGTTGGTTGGCGAGGTATTCTAAAATAGGAAACCATGTTGGAACAAAAGTAGAAGAGGTAGGAAGCTTATCAAAGCACGTAAGATCATCCGAGAGTTTTGCCATGATATATAAATCCCACAACTTTTTATGCCATTGTAAAAGTGTGGGTGCCATTGTCGTTTTCCAGTGTATGGCAATGACAGTTTTGGCTGCAAAAAGAATCAGAGAGACCCTTTCTTTATCAGAAAATGAGGTACAGTTAGTAGCCCATCCATTCAAAAACAAGTTTTCTGGCATGGGGGGAATATCTAGGTGTATGATAGATTTGATTTGATTCAGAACATCATTCCAGAAAGAAAGGATTTTGGGGCAGAAGACCCAACAATGCAAATAGTTTCCCACATTGTCGCATTTTTTCCCAGCATTTTGGACTATATGAAGGATTTATGTGAGCCAGTTTATGTGGTGTAAGATACCAATGTGAGAATATTTTTAAGGATTGTAGTTTTACTGCTGTGATTTTGGAATGAAATGGAGAAGAGGACCAAATCTGACTCAGAGAATCCTCTTAGAGAATGTGGTTAGTCTTTATGCCACACAGCTTTTTAAAATAGTTGTTATAGTTTGCTTCTAGTATGAGGACTGCTGTCATTTCAGATTGGTCACTATTTGTTTTAGGTTTTCAATGGCTTTAGGTTTCAATGGCTTTAGGTTTCAATGGCTTTAGGTTTCAGTGTTTAAGGTTTTCAATGGCTTTTTGGTGTGTTCCATTTTAATTGTGAGGCTCTTCTAGTGGGTCACTGTAAAATGGCATATACCTTTTCTAAATAAATAAGTAGACATGAACAAGCGAAATATGAAGTATTTGATCTGAAGGTACAGAAGGGAGTTTACTGAACTCTGTCCTTAGAAATACAGACCCTACATGGTACTATCAAACATTTAGGCTGCACACAGAACATGCATGCTGGTAGAAAATGTGGGGCACCTTCTTTAGCCCACAACACTTTAAAATGGTAGAACTGATACTTAACAGAAATTATATTAAAATAATGTTTTAATTCATGCAAGCAGTTGGCTGATGATTACTGGCAAAATAGAAAAACAATATGTATGGCAGAACGCTTGTCCTTGGCTGTGTTCAGACTGGAAGCTTGTGGCAGTTTGGTGGTAGGGCAAGTCTATCCATTTCAATTGGGAATGGAGATTCTTGGTCAGACACCGCACCTTGAGGCACCTTTATATTGTGTGTGGGGGGGCATGGTGGATCATTCACAGTGTTACAGTGCATTATCCGTGTAGCATGGTTCGGGTTATTCTTTAAAAAGGTTCCCTGGTGCATGTGCATATGCATACAACTGAAGTCCCTATTGTCTCTGAGATTGTGTGGAGATTTGTAAGTACCTGTGGTGGCTATTTACTCTGTATCCAATTCATCATACAGCGAGGTGAGTATGACTGGGGAACAGCTGCCAGATGTGTCTGTGTGACCAAGCCCATTTAATCTGGAAGGGATCAGCAACTATATCAGGCCAAATTGACCATCTGACCGCAGTCCTTCAGATGCTATTCTTTAAAGGCCAGTGAGCCCCCTTATGTAGCATATTTGTTTGCCGCAGTTTAAGAGATCTGCTTGAGGCAGTTTACAATTAAAACCACCACAATATTAAAAGCAAGCCTTTAGCTTTTATGCCATGCTCAGAATGAATAAAAAGAGGTATAATGTGGGATTTTTAAAAAATATGCATAAATAAATATGCAATATTTGTTGGTCTTTGGTGATCTACTAGAATCACCATGTAAACGTACAGTATTAAACTGGCAATGATCTTAATTTAATCTTGTTTAGTGATTTAATTTTGCTTCTTTTAGAAGTATCTGTCAGAACCATCCTGAGCAGAATGATACTCTAAGTCCACTGAAGTTAGTGAACTTAGAAGGGCACTGTGCACCAGCTATTATGATTAACTACAAATAAGGTCTGTTGTGGAAATAAATACAATGAACTCTAGAAAGAGGCTCTGGGAGAGTGCCCTGGCCTTGGGCACTCAGTGTCAATTTGCTGTGGTGACCTCAGCAGGGTATAATGACACCGAGTCCACCATTTTCTCCAGAGAAACTGATCTCTGCTACCTGAAGAGCAGTTGTAATTTTGAGTGCTCTCCAGCCCTCATCTTGAGATTGGCAACAATTGTTACCCAGGAGGAAATGGTGGATGGAGGGTGGAGTCTATGACATTGTACCTGTCTGAGGTCCAACCTCTCCTCAAACCCCACTCTCCCCAGGCTCCACTCCTCAAATCCCCAGGAATTTCCCAACCTGGAGTTGGCAACCCCATCTCCTTCCCAGCTAACCATCAACCTACCGTTATCTGCTCCTTTGACTTCAGCTGACTTCTGACCTCCCTTCTGGGAAGCAGTAGTAATTCTGAGTGATCTCCACCCCTCACCTGGAGATTGGCAACAATGGTTCCCTAGAGGAAATGGCTGGTTTGGAGGGTGGAGTCTATGTCATTGTACCTGTCTGAGGTCCCACCCCTCCTCAAAACCTCCTCTTCAGGTTCTGCCCCTCAAATCTCCAGGAATTTCCCAACCTGGAGTTGGCAACACTATCTCCTTCCTAGCCAACCATCAACCTACTTTTATCTGCCCCTCTGACTTCAGCTTTCCATCTCCTCCCTCTCCCTCCTGGAGAGCAGTTGTAATTCTGAGTGATCTCCACCCCCCACCAGGAGATTGAAATCCAAACAAAACATCTATGACAAAAATAACGAAAAGTCAATAAAGATAATATGCAAAATTGTTTACTGTAATAATGCCATAGAAAACTCTCTTCTTACATCGCTCACACGCAACGGATTTTGTGCAATGTAAAAAATATCAGTTTCACAGGATTGCTTTATCTGAGCATGTAGGAATTACAATTCTTATCAATTTCCACTTATCCACTCTTGAAGGAAACATCCCATGTTGACTCACTGATATCAAACTGAGAGCCAGTTTGGTGTAGTGGTTAAGTGCATGGACTCTAATCTGGGAGAACTGGGTTTGATTCCCCACTCCTCCACTTGCCAACTGCCGGATGACCTTGGGCAAGCCATAGTTCTGGTCAGAGCTGTTCTTTCGGGGACAGTTCTGGAAAGAGCTCTCTCAGCCCCACCTACCTCACAGGGTGTTGTGGGGAGGGGAAGGGAAAGGAGTTTGTAAGCCGCTCTAAGACTCCAAGTGAAGGGCAGGGTATAAATCCAATCTCCTCCCCCTCTTTTTTATCAGAACCCAAGGTGTTCACAATTTCCCAACCTGGAGTTGGCAACCCTATCTCCTTCCCAGGAAACCATCAGCCTACCTTTATCTGCCCCTTTGACTTCAGCTTTCCATCTCCCCTCTCCCTCCTAGAGAGCAGCTGTAATTCTAAGTGATCTCCACCCCTTACCTGGAAATTGGCAACAACGGTTCCCCAGGAGGGAATGGCTTGTTTGGAGGGTGGAGTCGATAGCATTGTAACTGTCTGAGTTCCCTGCCATCCGCAAACCTCACCCACTCCAGGCCCCATCCCCCAAATCTTTAGGAATTTCCCACCTGGAGTTGGCAACCCTATCTCCTTCCTAGCCAATCATCAACCTACCTTTATTTTCCCCTCACTCTTCAGCTTTCCATCTCCCCCTCCAACTGCAGCCTCTTCCATGCTCTGAAGTCCTGACTGCCACAGAGTCCACCATTTTCTCCAGGGGAACTGATCTCTGCCATCTGAAGAGCAGTAGTAATTCTGAGTGATCTCCAGCCCTCACCTGGAGATTGGCAACAATGCTTCCCCAGGAGAAAAAGTAGTATTTCTCTGCAATGAGGACCAAATCAGCTTACATCATTCTCCTCTCCCCCTTTTGACTTGCACAACAACCCTGTGAGGTAGGTTAGGCTGAAAGTCTGTGACTGGTCCAAAATCACCCACTCAGTTTCCACAGCAAGAACCTGGGTCTAGCAGACCCTGTTCTGAAGTGCTAACTGCTACGCCTAGGGTAGCCAATCTCCAGGTGGAGCCTGAAGATCACCAGGTATCACAACTGAACTCCAGACAACAGATCTCTCCCCCACCAGGAGAAAGTAACTGCTTTGGAGGGTGGGCTATATGGCATTCTGTTCAGCTGAGGCCTCTCCCCTCCCCAAACCCTAGCTTCCATAGACTCTACCATAAAATCTCCAGGAATTTCCTAACCTGGAACTGGCAACTCTAGTCAGGACTGGCCCCAATGAGTTTTCTCCCAAGGGCCAAAATAGGTGTGGAATGGGCCTATTATTATTACCACTACCACCACCACCACCACCACCACCACCACCACCACTACTACTACTACTACTACATCTACATTCGACTTCTTATACCGCCCTGACCCCTAGGGGTCTCTGGGCGGTTTACATAGAGGGTTCTAAGAACGCTTTTCTCCCTAACTAGGGCCACATTGAACAGGGACGGGGCTGCCTACTGGCACCCAGGTGGTGGGCTGTTGTTTCTCCGACTCGGCTGACAGTACCAAGCTTGGTTGCCTAGCAACAGGCACTGAGGGGAAAGTAGGGTTGCTAGCTCTGAGATGGGAAATACCTGGAGATTTGGGGGGTGGATCCTGTGGAGGGCAGCATTGGGGGGGTTGGAAGGACTCAGCAGGGGATAATGCCCTAGGGTCTGCCCTCCAAAGCAGCCATTTTCTCCAGGGGAAGTGATCTCTGTCATCTGGAGATCAATTGTAGCAGAGGGAGATCCCCAGGTCCCACCTGGAGATTGGCAACCCTAGGAAAAAGACAGCCATGCAGCAGGGGGTTGAAGAGATTGGTTTGACGGCCACTGGCCCACCTCAGTAGCTAGCTAGCCATGGCAGAGCCAAACAGGAGAGACAGACGTTTTCTCAGTTTATTTTGACAGGAAAGTGGCCAAGCTGGCAGTGGGTGCGGAGGGGGTTGCGCTGAAAGTAGAGATGTGAAGGCCCGGAAACCCCCCCGGAAAAATTCGGGAAAAAAACACGTTTCCCCCCCATTTTTTTCCTGAAGCCTTCCCCCCCTGAAAAATTGGAAAAATTGAAAAAAGAAAAGAAAAAAAATTGATTATGGAACGTTTTATTTTAACATGATGAATAAAATATTTTCAGACAAGGTGTTCAAATATTTTCCAAATCATTTCTAAAATATATATATATGGTATCTGATCTAATTTCTGTGCACTAGGTTACAAACTGAACTCTCCAATGCAAGAACAAGATGCATTTCTTCCTTTAGGAGGTGCTATTGTCAGAAGAAAATAAAAAGGTTTCAGTTTCGTTTTTGCATGTGGGTGGGTATTCTGTTTGTAATAATTGTTTGGATACACTATATTTTTAATATGCTAGTTGTGATAATTTCATGCCAAGTAAAAATGTCCATAGTCATATTTTATGTTCCTAAAGTAACAGAATGACTTTCAATCTAGAAAAGACAAAAGAAATCCTAATGTAGCATTTTTTTCAATTTTTCCGAAAATTTCCGTTTCCCCCCGAAAAAAACTGGGAAAAAATCGGGGTTTTTCCCGAGCTTCAAAATTTCCGGAAATTTTACATCTCTAGCTGAAGGTCTGTGACTGATTCGAAATCACAGAACCTGGGTCTGGCAGACCCTGCTCTGAAGCATTAACTGTTACACCTAGAAAAGCCAACCTCCAGGTGGAGCCTAAAGATTGCCGGATATCACAACTGAACTCCAGACAACAGATCTTTCTCTCCCCCTGGAGAAAATAACTGCTTTGGAGGGTGGCTGTTGTGTAGTGGGTTCGACGCATTGAATGATCAGGAAACAGTGTGATTGTCAGCACATGTTTACTAGTACACAACATAACAACAACAATTAACGGCCAGGCGGCCAAGTATATACAGTCCCTGTGGACCACCCACAGGGCCTATTGGAGGGTTTAAACTTCCCGCCAAGGTTCCTATTGGTGACCACTAGAGGTTTCAGGATCCTAGTCCCTATTGTCTCTGAGAGCCAAGCTCTGGTATAAGTCGCTGGTACCTAGTAGCGGTCAGCGGACATAACAGTGGCCTCTATGACATTCTATTCAGCTGAGGCCTCTCCCCTCCCCAAACTCTGGCTTCCTTATATTGGCTTCCTTAGAACAGAATATCCAGGAATTTCCCAACCTGGAGCTGGCAACCATAGTCAGGATTGGTCCCAATGAGTTCCTCACAAAGGCCTGGAATGGGTTTCCTTCCTTTGTCTTTTTACTGACAGAACCAAGCATGGTTGAATAGCCACAGCCACTGAGGGAATAGTCCCGCAGGAGCCAAGCAGGAGAAGTGTCTTCGTCAGGAGAGACAGTTGTTTGGCAGTTATTCTGACAGGGAACAGTGGCTGAAGTGGGAGTGGGCAGGGAAGAGGAGCAGACCCAGCATCCATGAGTACTCTTTAGTGGCAGTTGATGGGCCCATGGCTGATGGAGTGCACTGCACAGCCAATGGGAGAGCTGGAAACGGCCAATACGCCAAGAGAATTATTATATTAAGATGCTTAACTGAGGAGAAATTGATCTGTGTATCAGGGCCAGTGGAAGCTTGGGCTGTGCTAATAATAAAATTGTTCTAATCAGCAATGCATTGAAATGTACCTTTTGTTTGTATATGTGTGTATCATCATGTGCCTGCAGGTTCTAGAAAGTGGAATAAGGGAATAAACTTTAGATTGTGGCCCAAATTGCTTTTGTATAATAGCCAGTGTGAGGAAATCATAGTTGAGCTCTCTGTGCATAAATAAGCTCATGCAGTATGTTTAACAAAAGTTTAATAAAATGCTTCATTGGTTATAAATTAAAATAGCGCTGGAGATATTCATGGTCTCTGTTTGGTGGTGTAATCAAGGTAGGTGTTTTCCTTCCACAAAGGCATGTTCATATTATTATGTTTCACAGTTGAAGTGCTCAACAGAGTATGTACATATTAATGCTAAGCACAGAAGGCAGAAACGATAAGTGACGGCTTCTGAGAGCTGAAAGTCTGGTTGAACTTTACATGTGAGATTGGCTCCCACCAGCCCATCACTGGTGCCAGTGGGAGAGCCTCCACCACTAGAGGAAGCATGTCTTACATGAGCATAAGGTTCTTTGCACAGTGCTATGGAAAAGATCCTGGCCATTGATATTGATGTGTTTTCTTTAGTCATGTAAGCTTGTTAAATTATTTCCTCATCACTTGAAGTTAAATTCATGAGCACAAGTGTTTTAGTAAAAGACATTTAAGCATATTCTCTCTTTCATTGAAATTGCTCAGGTTTTACTTACGATGGATTTATACCCACGTATTTATCTGATATTCCTATTTGGTGGAAGACAAGTGCAACATATAGGATTTTTGCAATCTGAATGACAAAAAAATTATGTAGAATGTTAACAATTTGATTTCCTATGTCTTGGTTGAAATAACTGTTGAAACAAGCTGGCTTAATCATGTGAGGTTTAGATAAGAGGAGCCTTCCATATTTGAAAGGGATATGTGAAATATAAATGAACATTGCATTTGTAGTGGTTAGCAAGCAGTATTCCTTTTGCAGTCCTTTTGTGAAATAGTATAAATTGTTACATACTGGTGCATATGTAAATAATGGCTTGGGAAAATGCATAAAATGCGATAGTTGCAGTTTCTTTAAAGATGAACTTTCTTTGATATTTGCCTTTTCTTCCCCATAGTGATTCCTAAAAACACTAGTTGCTAGGGTTTCTTTTAGAAGGCTGAAATTTGGCATCCAGCAGCGCCCGAAGGAAAGTGGTACAAAGACCTTTGATGCAAACAAGTGCCTTCATTTGCAAACTGTAACAATTTAGACAGCAGTCTATGGTTAGGCATGTTTTGTCCTCGTCTAATTTCTTGAGGGCGCATAATAACTGCTGAGTAATTTATAAGGCTTCTCAATGCCAGCACAGGAAACCCTTAAGCCAGGACAAGAAGGCTTCCCTCTGCTGATACTGCAGACATCCTGGGATCACGGCCAGTATTAATACAAATATCAGTATGGATCCCTAGATACTATCCCTAGTTATCCCCTGCTGGCCTGGTTAGGAAAGGACACACCCCTAGGGGAAAGGGCTTCCTAGGTGTGAGCAACCGTAATCAAATACCGGTTACGTTTGCAATAAGATCATAGGACCCACTACAGGAGTAAACAAATTATTTCCAAAGATTCTTTCAGGCACCTCTTTTTCCAAAGAGAGAGAGAGAGAGAGAAGAAAAGCCCTGCTTAGAACTGTGGACTACACAAGCTCCTATGTCCTGAAACCAACTGCTCTCATTCCTATATATTCTAGCCAATTAATGGATGTTGTTTTGAACACCCCCATCTCTGCTGTGTCAACCTAAGAGCAGAAGCCTTAAATGAGTACCCTGTCCCTCATTTGCAAGTAAGAGAACATCACACACATAGCAGGATTGTTGGCGTGTGTAAAGTTGCATGGGTAAGTTCTTCGTTCCACCATTATGACACTTAAATAATGTCATTATGACATTATAAATTATGACACTCAAATACATACCTGTGCTGTATTGCTTTTATTCTGCTATGCATATTAGCTCAGCTAAGTATCCAGCACTTGGTAAATTGATATTAACAAGTGTATTTAGCTTTAAGATAAGTTTATTAGGAAGTAAGGGGTGGGTTACATGGAATAAAACATCATCCTGGCTAACTACTTCTAAACTCCATCTTGGTTACTCTTCTTCTTCGGGTCTGACATTAGAACAAAGGATAGAAAAGATCCCCCAAAAGTTCTGCCCCCATGTACAGGCAGATCACCACATAGTATCCTCCAATATATTGATGAACCAGTAGCTGGTTTGTAAATGTCACACTTCAGTCATGAAAGAGTTAAACTGTTGTTTATGTATATTTTCATGACTGAACATGTGACATTTGCGAAATCCCATCACCAAGCTTATGTATAAGAGGAACAACTATAGTATCTAGTTGAAAAGCTGGTAGTCCTTGCAATCTGTGTGGATCAGGCTGTTACTACCTTACCCCTGTAATGTACTAAATCCAGATGCCTGCAGAATGAAAGGGTAAATTGGTCAGTGCTATTGCAGGCTATTTTTAAATCCACCGTTGTATCAAGTACAGCAAACAAATGGCTAGAAATCTTTTCAGGATGTACTGGTTTTTTTTGCAGTTTAGACAAAACTAAAAAATATTCTCCTTCTGCACTCTGAAGTTCAGTCCATTCTACACCTTGTTCCTTATAAATTTCTTTGATTTAAGTGTCATAATGGTGGGGTGAAGAACTTACCCATGCAACTTTATACACGCCAACCATCCTGCTATGTGTGTGATGCTTACTTGCAAATGAGTAACAAGGTACTCGTTTGGGGTTTCTGCTCTTAGGTTGATACAGCAGAGATGGGAGTGTTCATCACAACAACATCCGTTAATTGGCAAGAACATATGAGGATGAGAGCAGTTGGTTTCAGGACATGGGTGCTCATGTAGTCCACATTTCTAAGTAATAAACAGAACTAATGAGCAGGAATTCCAATACAAATATCAGAGGGGGGAGAGCAGACTGTTGTAATGTATATAATAAATGCTCCACAACATATGCAATAACTAGTTTTGCATAATTTGTAGAGACCCAGGAGGGCGGGAGCCTTCCTGATCTCGTCAGACAGGCCATAACAGAGAGTACTCATAGTGGTTGATTTTGGTTATTTGCAGGTGGCACCTATAGGGGCTCTGCTCTGATTAGCAAAATTGTTGTGGCCACAGCAACAGAGGAAGAGGCAGTCCTGCAGATTTGAGGGACCAAGTTAGGCATTAGTTCAAAATCTCTCCTATATCACTAGGGGATTTGGATAGAGATATGTAGGGCTGGATGTTGTCAGCATGTTGATAACATCCAATTCCAGAGATGCAAAAACTGTTTCCTTAAGGTTTACATAGAGGTTGAATAATGTGGGGAATAAGATGGTGCCCTATGGAACCCCACAAAGCAGCTCCTGCACTGAAGATAGTTGGTCACCAATGGCAACCCTATGAGTCTGATTCATGAGGAAAAATTTAAACCAATCCAAAGCACATCCTCTGATACCCAGTCCTGCCTCCAAACACCTCAGTAGGATGGCACAATCTACTGCATCAAAGGCTTCAGATCCAGTAGGAGCAAGCCTTTGTCTACATTCAGATGGAGGTAATCAACTAAAGCTACCAAGGCCATATCTAGTCCATGGTCAGGCCTGAAACCAGACTGAAAAGGAGACAAAGCACATGAATTATCCAACAAGACCTGGAGCTGGTCTGCTACTGCTTTCTCAGGCCCCTGCCACACGGCAGGGGAAAAGCCCTTTAAAGCGCGGCTTTTAAAAGCCGCGCCAACGTTGATACGGCTCGGCGGGATCCCACGGATCCCCCGGCCGAGCCGCCTTTTCTCCCCGGCGCGATCAAACGCCGGAGAGAAAAGACAGCTCTAACCGGGAGCCGGCCGATCTGCGCATGTCGGAGCATGCGCAGTTCGGCTCCGGCCCGGGGTTGAGCCGGCGCAAGGGAGCGCCGGCGATCAGACGCCCGGGAAGAGGCGCCTCATCCGTTTGAACCACCGAGGTAGGTGGTTCAGTTTGAGGCGGTTCTTCCCGGGTTTGGGCCAGTTTGGAGGCGGAAGCAGAACGCTTCCCAGATGTTGTGGTGTGATCGCGCTGCTTTGATCCGCCTCCAAACTGTCCCGTTCCCGGGCCAAATCGCCTCGTGTGAACGGGGCCCAAGTCGCTTTTCCCAGGAAGTACAGATGGACCATAACATTTGTCTGTAGGGATGTTCTTTTTAGTAGTGAATGGATAATCGCTTCTCTGAGTGCCCAAGCGAAGGTGCCTTGAGATAGTGACTGGTCTGTGATAGACATCAAGGGGTCATTAATGTGGTTCTTACAGGGTTTTAGCAGCCTTCATGGGCAAGAGTCCAGTGCACAAATGATGGCCTTCATAGATCTCAGGATCCTGTCAACATCCATCATGGTAATTGGGTCAAAATAGTCAATAAGAAGAACAAATGAAGTATTAGGCATTTCTTCTTCCTGACCTGTTTTACAGGTAGCATCCAGATCAGAGTGTATTTGTGATTTTGTTAGCAAGACACTTTGTAAAGGTATCACAGCTAATTGTACCTGAGACAAAGAGATGTTGTAATTCCTTGAATAATTGTATAAGCTTTCGTGTGCATGCACACTTCTTCAGATACATTGAAATGAGCTAGCTGATGCAACGGTCACAGAGCAGTAGCATTTTTTTGGTGCTCTAACTGCAGCTACATAAGACTTCCAGCGAGCTCGATAGCTCACTCTGCAGGATTCAGTACACATTTTCTGTCAGTCGCAGTCTTTCTAGGCATCTTCCCAGCCCTCTTTAGGTCACTGAGCTCCACAGGCCTGACTTCTGCCCCAAGATTGGGAGAAAACACTAAATTTATTTTTATTTTTATTTATTATTTTAATTTATATGTATTTATATTTATTTCAGTACAAATTTTATTTATTTTTATTTTAGTACAGAATATATTCATATTGTTGATAGTTTTTACTTAGCATTTTCTTCCTTATTGCATACTATACGCTGAGGTTCCCCCTTCATCTTCCTGAGACTGGAGAGGCTGATGAGAAGCAGTCTCGTCAATAGCCTCAGCAGAAGATGTGTTTGGAATCCTAAAATCCACCAGAAGCATCATGGAATCCAGAAAGATCCATGAGCCTCTATGGGTGGAACATTTTAACTGCTCATCCTTTTGCAGTGTGATAAAACAATCAGGATGGCCTGGAGATACTGCCAACTTGGAAACAATCTGCTAGGGATATGTTTGGCAGAACTGTGTAAATTAAGGGGACTAAACAGATTTCATGGATAGGTCTATTAGAGGCTGCTATGGTGACTAAAGAGGCAGTGTTCAGAGACAGTAAACCTCTAAGTACCAGTGTCTGGAGGCAACATCAGGAGAAGGTCTCGGCCTCTGTGCCCTTTGTTGACCCTCTAGAATAACTTGTTGGCCACTGTGTGAGACAGGATGCTGGGGCCAGATGGCATGATCTAGTAGGGCTTTTCCTATGTTCTTATTTTTTAAATCCTCTGATGTTGTCTAGAACCATATTTTCAGAACCATGCTACATATTCAAATATCACATGGCTCAGCCATTTCAGAATATACAAAAACACCATAGATATTGTGAAACCAAGCATTTGAAATTTTCATTCTATGATAAAAGAACTATTTGGCAAAATATAGAAGTTAGTGTAATATAAATCATAATTGAAATATAATCATAATTGAAAATGCTTTATGTTGCTCAGTCTGCTCTTGGCCCAGCGATTACACTTCTCAGAGACTACTTTAGGAACCTATGTAAGCCTTCCTGTGCTTCTCAACAGTATTGGAGAAAATACATATAACAAATTTCACATATTTGTTTTAGTATAATCTTTAGATCCCTTCACACTAAGGGCTACATTGGTCTTGTCTGTTCCGTTGCTATGGCTAGCATACAATTTGATTATTTAAAGATACAGATTGAGCTTTACTTACTGCTGCATATGTGGCTCTGTAGGGGTTGCCTGTAGAATATTTACAGAGCTCTTTTCCTATGTAGTCCATTCTTGTGTACATGAAAAACTCATAGCTAAATGTGCATAATGGGAACCCACAGGGTGTCTATAAAGTCCCCTTCTGCCCCTTCTTAGCTGGGCACATATCATTCAACACATGTGCTATGCTGCAGGCTATTAACTGTGAATGGGAGGATCTTGCATACTTTATAGAGGCAGAAATAGCTCCATGTCTCTCTACGCCCCCTACCATAAAGCTTGCTTGTGGTGGCTTGTGCAACAATGCAGTCCTCTAATGTGTAGCATACTGGGTATTGCAGCATACTTGCATCGTGGCCCAGATAAGGGCTAGGAGGACATAGACATCCTGTGGGAGTTCCCTTCTGCACATGTATCTCTGAGAACTGATCTTGCATGCAAGAATGGATTGTACAGGGTCAGTATATTTCTGGCTTATCAATAATTATTATTTCTGATTATCAAAAATTCCTCCCCTGAGAGATTTTAGGAGCAGCAAATGTGGTGTCTCTCTGTGCATTGGGCTTTTAAGAGGCAGATGGAGCAAGTGTCAAATTTGTGGGCTGATTCCATCCATGTATCTGAATAGTCATATGAAAGAGAGCCATTAACCACATACTAGAGGGAAGTATTGTGAAGATAAAGTATTTCCAAAGCCATTTATCATACCTGTTCTAATCTAAAGCTTCAAAAGGAGGTAGGGCATAGAATGTACACATTTGTCAGAAAGGCAGTTGATCATTTGCTTGACCTACTTTGATTTGTTTGCTCTATTTCTCTGGAAGTCAGTAATGTGTGTGTTCTGATTATTCTAGCAAACTACAGTAGAACTAGACTATCAAAACGGGAGATAGAGAGGGGCAGGAAATATTACTATAAAATTTAGACTGAAGCAAAGTGGTAGTATTTTTTGTAGTAATACTGAGTAGTGTTTTCTGGGTCAGCTACCAAGAAATCACAATGTAATTGTACAACTTCCAACAGCGAATGCTATCAAAGCTGAATGCTGAGTATCTACCTCGGGGGGTGGGGATATTTGCAATTGCTATCAACCCAAAAAGTCAACTTTAATTTCCATTCCTGATCTGCATTCTCTACCTTAGAAACTCTTGCGACTTAACCCTTCCTTCAGTAGCAGCTGTTTCAGGTGGAAACCACCTGCCATCCGCAAACCCTGCAAGGGAAGGTCCTTGCCCAGTTTCCTGACATTTTGGGCAGGTGTCACATTGCTCAGAAGAATCGCAGGTGGCATGTGAAAGAGCCACGTGTGGATCCTGAGCCACTGAGCATCACTTATCTAGTGGAATATGAAAGGCAAAAGTTCCTAATTTTATGAATTTAAGACTGAGTAAAAGACAACATAAACATATTATAGACAAAGAGGTTTACATATTTTAAAAAATGAAGTGAAACTATATTTTTCCTGGAAACAATTTGTTTTCATTTGTTGTTGTTGTTCAGTCGCACAGTCGAGGCAGTGCCCTCTGAAAACATTCACAGCAGTAGTGAATGAACTATGCATAGGACTACAAACAGCGTTTTGTACCTTTTCGAGTTTGGTGTAGTGGTTAGGAGCACAGACTCTAATCTGGGAGAAGCAGGTTTGATTCCCTACTCCCCCACATGCAGCTGCTGGTGTGACCTTGGGTCAGTTACAAGTTCTCTCAGCTGTTCTGGAAAGAGCAGTTCTCAAAAGAGCTCTCTCAGCCCCACCTACCTCACAGGGTGCCTCTTGTGGGGAGGGGAAGGGAAAGGAGAGTGTAAGCCCCTCTGAGACTCCTTTGGGTAGTGAAGGGTGGGGTATAAATCCAATGTCGTCTTCTTATCTTCTTCTTTTCATTGTTGCAATGTATTTTACACTTTATAAAAATTATGGTGCATTGTATTGTAATCTGATGTATCATCTTGTATGTTTATTGACTGCGTGGGAGAAAAAGTCCAGAAAAAATATGATTAAAAATTAAATAGCAATAGTGTACAGTTCAGTACAAAGCAGTTTTAATAAGATTTGATCTAATAGTTGGCTTTCTGAAAATCTATTTTCTTTGTTGAGAGGCATTTTTATTTAACACATGGAACATATTCCTGTTCCTTCACTAGGATGATGGAGAAAACTGAGCCCCAGGAAAGAATTTTATAACAACCCTTGACATCTGGTTTCTGTGAGAAGTGGTATAAATAATGAGATATTAGTAGCTATGTGTTACTTTGGAGGAAGATTGCTTGTCGTCTCTAGAACTTGCCCTTGAAAAACAAATTAAATATGCAGTAAAGTAGGCAATTATTGTATTTGTAAGGACAGGAGAAAATACTTGGATGCTAAAACTGTGATTAGTGACTAAAACTGCCAGTATAAATGTGGCCTTTCCTTTACAAATAATTGGATTAAATCTACATATAGGGATATTTTAACATATTTTTCCTAGAATTAATTTATTCTCGTTTATTTAAAAGACGTAAGTAGAGCACTCTGATGAATAGCACTCAAGGCAATTTCTAAAACATTAAATATAACTTTAAAATACAATTAAGTAAATCAACAATAAAACATTCAAGTGTAAAACACAATTTACAACAACACACAGCCCTTGAAAAATCAGCAGTATAGCAAGTTTTGAACCACAGTAAAAAAACTTACTTAAAAAGCAGCTTTGGGCCAAGAAGAATTCTGAGATCATGAACCTGTAGATAAAACCATAGATAAGAGTTATACACACAGTTTAAAAAGCTTTGTGGACTCAAATGGTCTGGTCCCAGAACACATCTAAACTCTACACCAGTGGAAGGCTGTTCAACAGATGAGGCTCCACACCCTTTAAAGCCCAGGTCCCTTGTTGTGATCTGCCTTGCCTCCAAGGACACAGAGATGAAGAAAATTATGCTTGGTCTGGTTTGTCCAGGGGCATGGTTTAAGAAATGAGGTAAACTTATTACATTTTTGGAGAGTTTAGTTAAAAGTGCCTTGGGATAAAATCTCAGTGTATTGAACAAGTTGCTTGTGGGCTGAGGGATTAGAATTATGAATGTCTTCTGATAACTCCATACCACTTGAGCTATAAACATTACTTATTTTCACTTCTGTTATGTCAGCCTGTACCCACAGAGTGGGTATAGCTGCAGACGTTTAGCATTTGTTCCTTTACTTGCCTTTTCTCCAGCATATGGTTGCCACCTCTGTGTTAGGAAATTGCTGTATATTTGGGGGTGGAGCTTGCAGAGAGGAAGGACCTTAGCAGGGTATAATACCACAGAGACTACTCTCCAAAGCAGCGATTTTCACCAGGGAAACTAATCTCTGTCATCCAAAGATCAGTTGGATTTCCAGTCTCCACCTCAAGGTTGGCAGAATCCCCCCCCCCACATTGCTTTGAAACAGAAATAGATTGAAAAGGATAGCTTTTACCTTGAGCTGCTGTAGTAAATCTGCAATAATAGACTTTATTTTCTGTTTTGAAGATCTACTGCATAACCTAGGCAATGGCATTCATTGTTCAAATCGGTTGTATTGAGACTTGATTTATCTATTGTTCCATCTTCCATGTGTCTTCTTGTGAATGGTGTTCGTTCTACTCTTCACTCTGTGATAGATTGTAAGCCCTGCTAAAAATGCAAAGAACAATTTCTAAGGTGGTGGTGTTGGACTAGCTAATGTGCTTTACATGCAATTTCAGTCAGGACCTGGCATGCATACAGTCTTCTGAAGTTCCTTTAAAACTGCTCACAGTTCAAAGTGATGATTGATTTGATTAGGGTTTTGAATTTGACTTCTCAAATAGAATATTCATGAAAATACTTTGGCCTGTATAGTTTATATGCAATGAAGAGCTCAAAATTAACACCAAACTGGATTACTGTGGTTCAGTTGAAATGCTTTGGAAGTGCTAAAGGGCGATAGTGGTAGAAATGTAAAACGGAATAAGTTAACCACCCAAAGATTAAGAGGATTGAGTATCTTTATTGAAAACTTCTCCAGGGAGCAGGAAATGTACTCCTTGGCAAATATGAATGAGACCTCTTCATTGTACTGAATAAGCTGTGTCCACTTCAGGTGTTGCTGTTCTCTGATGGTTTCTCAAAAATGGAAATAGGCAAGATGGCACAGTTGGATGAGTGCTTTCTTTGTGTAGTCTCAGTGATCAGACACCTGACTTGCAAATTTAATCAAAATGAAGTCAATTTAAACTCTACGGGGAAAAGCATAGTAATTTTTTTTTTGGGGGGGGAGTTATTTGTAAACTAATTAACTGAGGAGGATAAAATGGGGGAAGAGTAAGATATATGGAATAACTTTAATTCATGTTCTTTTAACAAGCTGCCTCTTTTGTAAAAAGAGATGTTAATTTTTTAGTAGAGGAATATTTGCTTTGTACAAAACTGCCTAGAATTTTAAACTATTGAATACTAGGAACATAGCGACACCTTCTCATTTGAGCCACGTATGCTTTTGTTCTTCCATTCTGTCAATATGAATGCTTCCCAGTAACCTTATTGCTGCCTTATAAAACCAGGATCTCACATCCAGTGCCTCTGCTAAGTAATTTACAGAGCAATTCTGAGCCAAGTTCACGCTGCAGCGGCCAGCAGCGGAGCAGGTGCTGCACTGCTAGTCAGCTTCCTAAGGGGCAAATTATGTTGTAGTGGAGTGGGGAAAAAGTATAGCTGGCTGGCTGCTTACAAAGGTTCATCCATGGCGACTCTGCCACAGCATGGCCTCATGGTGTAGTATTGAGACAGGGTGGCATGAGGGGTGGGGTACTTTGGGTTGAAGGGAATGGCTAGTCCCAGGTGCAGATGCCGTTGCATGTCACAGCTACAGGGCAGGGAAAGGTGGCTTGGGAGACTCCCATTTTCTGCTCCCACCCCATACCCCTGACAGACCTGTGGTGATGACAGGTGTGCAGTCACCATAATTTGTTGTTCCAGCGTGCCATCATGTTCCATGGCCAGCCCCCCAAACCCCACTGTTCCGAATACTTGGAGTCTGTCTGCTGCAGTGGCTTCCCCCACCATTGACTCAGGGAGCCCCTGTGGTCCCCTAGCCCCTCAGTGCTACTTGCACAGATGCCTTCCTTCCCCATTGTGTGCCAGAGGACCCCTTTCCCAGAGCAGACACACAGTGAGGGGCCTCATCCAATCACTAATTTTCTCCCCCCCCCCATTTATTTTCCATATTTTCCACAAGAATACAAACATTTCATTTTCTTAGATTAGATTTTTAGAGTTATTAAATCAAATTACTTTTCTTATACAAATTATTAACTATTTATTTGTTTATTAAACCGTTACATGTTTTATCCAGTTATATACCCTTAACCATCTTTTATTCTGTAATTTGTGGTCTTTACCTTGAAGTAATAAACTCAAGTTATCCAATTGTGCTAGCTCTAAGAGTTTAGATATTGTCCTCTTTTGAGGGTATTTTATCTGTCTTCCAGTTTTTGGCCACTAATATTCATGCAGCTGTTGTAACATATGCTAATAAATATATATCTTGTTTTGCATAACCTTTTGGGACCATATTCAGTAAATAGATTTCAGGTGTTAGCTCAACTTCTAGGTTCAATATTTCTAAAATAATTTTATGTACCATTTCCCAGTATTTTTGTATTTTACTGCATTTCCACCACATGTGATAAAAGGTTGCCACATTCGGTTTACATTTCCAACATCTGTTAGACGCTTGGGGATAACACTTTGCAATTTTATCTGGGGACCAATACCACCTGTGAAAAATTTTAAAAATATTTTCTTTAAAGGAAATAGCTCTCATGAATTTAATGGATTGCCATTGCTCAATTTCCATATCTTTTCCCATATCCTGCATCCACAAAATCATAGTAGTTTAATGTTTTTGTCTAGCTCATAGTCGTCTAATAAGAACCTATACAGCTTCTGAATTAGTTTGTCACTGGATGATAGCCAAATCTTGTCCAGTTGATTATTCCTATCCTCAATTTTCTTAGCGACCCTTTCCCCCTGGTGGCTTGCATCATTTCCCTCTCCTCCAGTTCATGCAGACAACAACCCTGTGAGGTTGGTCAGGCTGAGGTTATGTATCTAGGCCAAGCCCATCCACCTAGCTTCTATGCTACAAGTGGGGAATGGAATCTGGGTCTCCCAGGTCCAGCCTCACACTCTCACCACAATAAGCCAGCTTATTTATCCAGACCACTCTCTGGCCCCTCCTCTTCCATGCAGAAGCCTGCAAGGTGAATAAGGGAACCTCTCTGGGTCTCTGCTATGTATGGCAGCTTATGACCAGTGGGACCTACGCAAACCTCCCCAGCCAACTACAGCATCTGATAGCCCTCCTTCTGAGACAAGTCCTTAGGAAGTCTGTAGGGGGAGTGGCAGATGGGGTGGGGAGTGTCATGGGCGGTGGCAATGGAACTGTGTCCCTGCCTGAGTTGGCACCACAGCCAAAGGCGGCGGCATTGCCAGAGCTAGAAGCTAGCCCCTCTGACTCCAAAGGAGTTAATAGTTTGCCACCGCCAGTGCCTGAGCCTGAAAACCTCACACATGGCCCTGCAGCAGCCAATAAGGTACAGGTGCAACCAGGGAGCCCACCTAACTCGCCTCCACGAGTGGTTCGGCTGAGGGAGTGGCTCTCAGAGACTTAGCCACCTGCCGCTGAGATGCATGCTGGCAGGGAAGGCGAGCACTGAGTCCCGAGTACTAGCAGGAGTGGTGCTGCCACCTGGCCGGAGGCCTATATAACTCCCACTCGGGATTGGACTCTCGTGAAAGCAACGTGTTGCCTCCGTGTGTGCCTTGAATCCATCTTCTGTTCCTGTTCTTGGACCCCCACTCTGGCTCAGATTCCTGTCTTCCTGACCCCTGCTTCGGATGACCCCTTTTTCAGACTCACGATTTGGCCCTCGCTCTGACTCTCTTGGCAACAACCTCGGACCGGACTTGACTTCTGCCTCTCAGCCCAAGCCCAGCCCATGACAGGGAGGGAGTGGGGCAGAGAGGGGTGTGAAGCTCTTGTTATGTAGCAGACACCAAGTAGCAGAGACACCGTTATGGCGCAGTATAGATTTTATTGCACTGGAATCCATGGCAAGGGGTGAGGACTCGGTCCACTTCCATCCCAGAGACCAAGGATCCCCGGCATGGCATGCACTTAAGTGGAATGGCATCACAGGTGGAGCTTGGAAGGGATTGCTGTGTGTGCAGTGCTCTGCTTCAAGAGGGAGTGCTGGAACAACAGACTGAGCAGAGTGCATGGGAAGGGGCAGCACTTGCCACACCCACGAGCCCCTCTGTTGAATCTCCACCTGCAAGACAGAATAACAGAGCCATGACAACCGTGCATGAGTGCTATGCCACCCTCATCCATGGATGTCTTGTTCTGACAGGGTCTGCAAATGCAGCTCCCGGGGGGGGGGGGGGCTTGCAGTATGAAACTAGACAACTCACCTGTCCTGTGTTGAAGTGCTCCCAGATTGCTTGCAATCCATTAACTGCAGCAGCTGCATCTCAAGTCTCTGATTCTACAAGGGAATGAGTTGAAGGGACACTTGCCAGCCTGGTACAGTGAGGTGATTGGCTGAGCCTGTAGTTGGCATCCTAAGCTCCTCCAAGCCTAGTGGATGAGGCTGCAGTGGCGGGAAATGACTTGATTTCCAAGTTTAGTGGGCGCCTATGGGCACGCCGTGTTTTTTGTTGGCATAACTTTCTGCTTCTGGCAGGGGGTGTTCCCAGGTTGAAAGGTCTCAGGGAGCTGATTAACTCTGGCCACACTCCCAAAACCATCCAGAACCATGCCAGTGCAGGGGCCTACACTACACGACAGTTGCATGAACTGGTGACTGCTGTGCCCCGCTGCCGGCACCTGCGAGCAATTTTTTAAATTATTTTTTTTAATTTGCTTTCAATTTGTATCCCGGTATGAACTGCCTGCACCATTGTAAGTGGCTCTTATGCAGGCATATCTCGGACATACGCTGATGCAGAGGTCAGTTGGCTCCCTGAGCGCTTTCAGTCCCCCCCCCAGATTGCTCTGCCCATCATTTCCCCCATGTGAATATTGTCCCTTTTACTTACAATTGACTGAAATTGACCTCAAATGATAGCAAAACTGTATGTCAGATTAATAGTTTTTCTTTTCCCCCCCGCTCTTTCCTTCTGGAACTAGTTATGAATTTCTTGTGTGGCTGAACAATAATCAGATAGCACTTAATACTGAAACTTTTCCCTCTGTTATTCCAACTTAAAAACACTGTTGTCTATTAGCTTTATTTGAAGTGAGATTCCAGATCTGGGGTTGGCATGTAAGAAGTAAATTTGCTAACCTCCAGGTAGGACTTAGAAATCTCTCAGGAATACAACAGATCTCTGGATTACAGAAATTATTTCACCTGGAGAAAATGGCTGCAAATGCATTATACACCCCCAGGTTCTTCCTTCCCAAACTGTAGCCTCCTCATGCTCCATCTCCAAATCTCCAGGAATATCCCTACTAAGAGTTGGCAGTCCTGGATGGAAGTGAGGAGAGAAGAAAGTCCATGAGCCTGAGATGTTGCAAATAAACTCTGGTTTGATTATATGTCTAATCCATGCCTTTGTTTTAGAATAAATTAATACATAAGAACTTTTCCTCCTGAAGTTACAAACATAAAAATTGATAAAATGGTATTTGCACAGTTATAACTAATACACATAAATATATTAATATGATATAGTTTTTAAAAGCTGGGGTTGAGAACATCAGCATAAAACACTGAGATGTTTTTTTAAAAAAGAAATAATGGAGGAAATTATTGTATTCATGCAATGATGACACTTTCTGTTAAAAAAAAAACTTTCAGCAAAATAAAGCTGTGGTTACAAGAGAATGAATCTGAGAGTTGCAAGAATAGGGATGTTGCAGGAATTCTGTTCAGACTAGCCAGGTTAAACTATTTACCTCTCCAGTTTGGTATGAGCTTTTGTGCAGCAGTGTTGAAAGAAGAGGAAATGAAAAAATTGAGCAATCATGCTGAATATTCCACTTCCCTGCATGTACATCTACAGAATATTGCTAGTCTTTTGAATCCAGAGTGCATCCAAAAATTGATTCGAATAGTCAGTCAGTGTCTGTGCTTCACTTTGAAGAAAGAGAATGGTGCTTAATAAGTAGAAGAATATCAAGAAGCTAGTTACATAAAATATTTTGTAGGACATCAGATTTTTGGCACCAAACTCTGTAAAACATTCATATCTTTCATAAATAGATAGGATTATTCTATTTCTTAGGAATGTCTTTCATATTATATAATAGAAATGCCTTCTATAATTGAATCTGGAAATGTGCTAACTAGCGAATCTTTGATTATTTTGGTTGCTGTGTACACTCTGCTAACTTAATACACAGGTTCTTTCATTAAACTAGCTCAGAAATATATAGATAAAAATCTTGACAAATATTTGCAATATGGCCTGATTTCTCTGGTGTGTAGTGTACAAGTTGATTACCGAGTATAGCTCATGAAAGGCTTTTATTCTTTATATGTTTTGTTCCAATGTGTTATAAAGAATATATACCTTATGTACAACTGAGCACAAAGTCAATATTTGTTTGACTTGTATAACTGTCTAGAGGGAGAGAGGTAGTGTTACCATTCCCCAGGTCCCAGCAGGAAATCCGGTTTTGGGGGCCTTTGCCTGCCGCCGGCCAGTGGGGAAAACCCCACCCACAAACAGCAATGTCCCTGCGCTACATCCCCAACATGATGACATCACCTGGAAGTCACGTTGGGGACATAGCGTGGCGATGCTCTGGTTTTTGGACAAAACTCTATGGTCTGACCCCAATTTTACCATAGAGTTTTGCCCAAAAACCAGAGCATTGCCCCCAACATCACTGACACGATGACATTACTTCCTGGTGATGCCAGTGTGTCGAGGACATCCCCGCCCACTCCTGGAATGCCGCCCAGATCCCCCTGCCGGCAAGACGAGGAGACCTGTCATCCCTAGGGAGAAGTTTTGCAATATTTGCTGACTGAGGGAACAGTTCCTTTTGTTTCAGTTTTAGTTACATTCTGTAAAAGGGGTTATGTAATTAAATGCAATTACATGACTACTTAAAATAAGATGTTGCCATATATAGAGTTTATTAAAATGTGAACTCAGTCCAGTGTTTTGCTAATACTACTTTTCTTCTCCTTTTAGGGATGGAAACAGGATTTATTTTCTTAGTAGCAGAAGATTTTTTTTTTACTTTTCTCTGTGCTTGGAGAATGGCAACGAGGGTACTGGCAAAAGCTATCAATTCTCATCCTGTCACACATAACGCACATCTATTGATATACAATAACTCTATTTTGTGTTTGTCCCCCAATACTTTATGCAGCTTTTCTGGTCTTTTGTTTAATCTCTGTCATGAAAATAGTTTGCTGGAGTCAACTTCAATTATCTATTGAAATAGACCTTTGCAGACTGGACACTTTTTTTTTTTTTTGCTCTCACGATGCAGTTGACTTATAAGAGACCCCATGAGGTTTTCAAGGCAAACGGTGTGTAGATGTGGTTTGCCACTGCTTGCCTCCAAGTCACAACCCTGGTATTCCTTAGTGGTCTTCCTTCCAGATACTGGCCAGGGACAACTCTGCTTCGCTTCCAAGATCTGATGAGCTCAGGCTAGACATACATAGCTGATGCAGTTCAGTGCTGTGGCAGAGTTATATTAATGCTACATTATAAGTAATGATGATGAGGGGCTTTATTTTGCTAAATAAAGATTTGAGCTTATCCTGGCTTCTTCATCAATGCTGATTACATAGCCGTCACGAAATATAATGTTCTTTAATACTCTGAGAATAGACATAGGAAATTGTGTGATACACTTTATCAAAGTATAAGTGTTTAGAAATTGGACTGGAAGCAGCCCAATGACAAGAGCTACTGTAACACAATTTTATGACGTGTTTTATAATAAAATTAATTGGGTTGCAAGCATGTCATTCAGTTCACAGTTGCTGCTCATTTTTTAAGGGGAAATTAGCTTCCTGCCTCCTATGCATTTGGAACACATTCCATGCTAATTTCTTTTGTTTGTTTAAATGAATGTCCTTGGGCTGAGGTACTTTGGAAGGAGTTTTTGTGCTGTGAAAATTCTTTCAAGGATACATGAATGAATTCCAGTAGCATCTAAAGGTTTCTTGCAGGCTTCTGTTTCTAAAAGGGTGCTCAATTTAAAATGATAGTCAGAAGCTTTAGACATCTGTTTGTATATTATTACATAGTCAAAGTTCATGTTTAAAGTTTGATCCATTCTCATAGTAACTCCCAGTGGGGAAAAAAGAAGAAGCTGGACAGCAGAGAGCTCTGAAATTAAAACACACACAAGCTTCTGCCCCCCTTAAGCTATAGAACAATTGCATTTATCCCCTATTAGTATGCAGTGTATTGAATATAAATTGCACAGTTGGCCTGAATTGTAGCTCAAAATGTGCACATAATGATCATTTAGCTCAGTCTAACGTAGGGATGGACATGAACCAGCAAAATGGATGTTTGTCCCAATTTGTGAGGTCCCACAAACTGGGATGAACCTCCCCTGCTTCGCAAACTGGTTTGAGTTCATGAGGTTTGTGGGTCCCCCCCCTTTCTGCTGGGGGCAGCTCCCTGTGGCCAGCAGAATGGAAGGGGGGGATTTCCCTTCTGGAGGGGAAGATTTCCCTTCTGGAGGGGAAGATTTCCCTTCCTCCTTTCTGCTGGCGGCAGCTCCCTGATGCCAGCAGAATGGAAGTGGGGTAGAAGATATTTCAAAACCCATTTAAAGGGAACACTTCCCACCACGAACCCTGCAGACCTCCTGATAACTATGTGGAGCGTTGTGGGAGGGTCTTGGATAGGGATGGGCATGAACCTTGGTTCACAAACCATGAACCGTGTTAAATTTGTGATGAATTTAGGTTTGTGGTTTGGTTCGTGCCCATCCCTACTCTAAGGGCACTGTGATTCTATTAAATTCACTGCTGCTTCTTAGGTGAATGGGAGTTTAGCCTTCAGCTGCTTTCTATAATTTTTCTGGAGCACATCAATATTTAAGCAATATCCTTCTTAATTCTTAATAAATTCGAGCTCTGAAATGCACAACATTTACTCATGTTGTTTTTGAAAAGATTGTATACAAGTTCTGAAGCCACTTATGTGTGTAAGAGGAGCTACCCAAAATATTCATTGTTTTCTACTAAAGCACAATATATGAGAGATCTTTGTTCCCAGCCTTTTAGAAAATGGGTGCAGGAATTGGGCTTCACATTTATACTCTCTTACCTCTGAACATGCTCACAAACTTTTATTTTGTATCTCAGTTTACAAGGTGTAAGGTAAAGGTAAAGGTTTCGCTTGTTCGAAAGCCAGTCGAATCTGACTCTAGGGTTGTGGTGCTCATATCCGTTTCTGAGCCGAAGAGCCAGCGCTGTCCAAAGACGTTTCCATGGTCATGTGGCCAGCATGACTAAACACCAAGGTGCACGGAAAGCTATTTCCTTCCCACCAAAGCGGTACCTATTTATCTACTTGGAATTTCTTGCTTTCGAACTGCTAGGTTGGCAGGAGCTGGAACCAGAGACAGGAGCTCACTCTGTCATGTGGCACTCGGGTCTCGAACTGCTGAACTACCGACCTTCCAGTCTGCAGCTCAGCGTTTTAACCACTTGAGCCACCGCAGCCCCATTTACAAGGTGTAGTGTATTGTAAATTTTTCTTGTACTTCTGAGGCTAAGGAGGTGGGGTTGAATGAAAGTTAACACATGGGGGGGGGGAACTACCTGGGCACCCCAGCTTCCATTCTGATGTACTAATCTTCCAGTGAGAGAAGACAGGACTCACTGAAAAAGACAGTAATGCTAGGAAAAGTTGAAAGCAGCAGAAAAAGAGGAATACCCAACATGAGATGGATTGACTGAATAAGAGAAGCCATGGCCTTCAGTTTGCAAGACCTGAGCAAGATTAATGACAGGACATTTGAGTAATCATTAATTCATCCTGGCTACTCTGGCTTCCAGTGAAGCCCTGAGTCAGGTTGAAGGTATTGGTATTGACCTTTAAGGCCTTGAGTGGTCTGGGACCAACAGAACTACAGGACCATCTCCTCTGGTTTGTCACTGGGAGAGGCTTGTGCTCTACTGATAACAATCTTTTGGTGATTCCCCGACCCTAGGAATGTCCACCTGTCCTCAACCAGGGCCAGGGCCTTCACGGTTCTGGCCCCGACCTGGTGGAACCTACATACCTGAGGGACTGCCTTTCCCCAGATGTCCCCCAGAGAGCACTGCGGTCAGGGGCTCAGAACCGGCTCGTCGTCCCGGGTCTTAAGGAGGTGAGGCTGTTGATCACCAGGACCAGGGCTTTCTCGGTGGTGGCCCCATCCTGGTGGAACAAGCTCCCGGAGGAGATCAGGGCCCTGTGGGACCTTTTAGAGTTCCACAGGGCCTGTAAAACGGAGCTCTTCCACAAAGCTTTTGGGAGCTGCCGCCACCACCAGTGAAGGAACATTGGATGGTTGAATATGAGAGGGCCCTGGATTCCGGAAACTGCCACCAACAGCCTAAAGAATACCAGGCACTGCAAGGACAATCAAAATGAACACTATGAGCTGACTGCAAGCTGAGAACTCTGAATAATGGCTGCTACCGTCATACAAACAACAACTACTACTGGCACTTTATTATGGTCACTACAACATAGGTCACTACAGCCAGTGAGTGCTGCACTGGGAATGTTGTTCTTCCAGCTCTTCATGTTGAATCACCACCTGCACAATTTCCAAATGGTAACAAACAGCATAGTGGTTATGATGACTGTTACAGCCATGCCTATGGTCCCTCCTGGCTGGGTCTCTGCAATGAGAGGGGGCTCTGTTTTGCCAGGATACCTCTCCTTTGTGTTATATGCTGTCACCATCCTAATGACACTTAAGAGTTGCAACTCAAATATGTCTGCTCCATCTTCTGATGCTGATGCATAGGGCTCTGATCCTGCAAGACAATAGGTGCTATGAATGTATGGCCAGTGGTATGACAGCACAGTGGAGCAGCTGCCAGGCACCCCAGCCTTCAGCTGTGGCCCTTGCCTCCCACCTGGGGGAAGGGGGTGCCCTGGCAAGGGCTGTGCTGACAGCCCTTTGGCACCATCAGCAACGGTCTTAGATGCACATTCCCAGGAGTAAGCCCATCACATTACATGCTGCTGGGTGGAACTGTCTTAAGCGTTGGCTGTGGGAGTCTGTATTGTCAGGGCATCTAGGATGCATGCAAACAAGAAGAGGGAAGTGGATGTGGATTCCCCCCCACCCCACTCACCTGTCAGTGCATGGTTGTCCCTTCAGTCTATGCCTCTGGAGATGGAGAACTGGTTCTAAAATGAGATGCATTAATCATACAACAAGTACATTTATTCGTCCCCTTGGGTGTGCTAGGCAGTCTCCTTTGAGGATGCGAAGTATCCCCTCTGTGCATTTCCTGCCACCATAGTGCAACACTGTGTTCTCTAAATCTGCACAGCAGAAACCTTGGAGATAGTCATGTGACACGTGCCTTATTGGCTAAGTTATGCTGCAACCTGACTCAGGTTATGAGCCGCTTCGGAGGGAGGGCGGGATAAAAATCAAATAAATAAATAAATAAATAAATAAATGTAGTACTGGGGTCACTGTCTTTGGATGCGGGGGAAGAGTGTGATTGGTTGAGACCATAGCTGGTACCCTGTGCAACTGTGGGCTTGTAGCTGGAGGGGTGCATTTTGCCTTTTCTCTTGCATGGCTGCCTTTGGCCTATGCTTAGGTTTTTGGTGACATAACTTTCCACTGGTTCTTGGTGGCGTTTCCCAGGCTGGAGGGCCTTAGGGAGCTAACTCCTGTCACACTCCCAGGATTGCTTTTTTCTGTGCCAGCATAGTGTGGCTGAACAGTTAAAAGGCCTGGTTTTGATCTTTGAAGCCCTAGATGTCTTGAAGGATGTCCACCTTGAAGGAGCACACTCTCCTTTATGAGCCCTTCTGAGAACTAAGGGCCAAACTAGATGTGACAGGAGTGTTGTTGCCATTTTAAAGCCTAATGTGGGCGTTTTAAGAGTGCTGTGCAGCAGGATGCACCTGTTCAGGTGCGCCTCTGCAGCTGTGTTGGCACTTCAAAAGGCTTCGGGGAGGGAAGAGCACCTTATCTCACCATGCTGTGGGCTCGATAAGAATTGGGCCCTAAAGGCGTCTTTAAATCGCCCATGTTAGGCTTTAAAATGGCAGTGGCATCCCCATGTCAGACACAGGGATGCTGTCACATCTGGTTTGGCCCTAAGATGAATACGATGAGGCAGAGTCAAGTTCTTTTCTAACAGAGGTGTTATTGCATTGGACTGAGAGCAGACCTTTTTCAATGGGTGTCCTAGTTTTTAGGTGGTACTACCAGAGAGATCCCTTGAGTTTAAAAAGAGAGAACTTTCTTTTTGGGAAAAAGGTTTTTGAATACTTAATTTACTGTCAATTGTACTATTTATAGTTTGAAATGTGATTGGTTCTAATTTCTGTATTGTTCACACTAAGAAAAAATGTTTCATTAGCAAAAATCTTTTGACCTTACATAGCTTGAACAAAAAGAACAAGGTTGCAGAAGGCTAGGGACTTCTAAGGTATTTTGGGTGCTATTTGCACAGAACATTCTGTAATGGACACTTGCTAGGAGATCAAATAACCGTAAAACTTTTGTCATTTATTTCTTGGCACCTTTCCTGCTTCTTAAGGCAAAATACTATTGTGTTATACAGGGCTCTTTTTGTAGAAAAAGCCCATCAGGAACTCATTAGCATAACAGGCCACACCCAACAGCAGGAACTCATTAGCATATTGGGCCACACCCTTGACAGTACAGCTCATTCGCACATTAGACCGCACCCCCGTGTTACCAGAAGTGTGCTCATCCAGCCACACCCACCTTTTGCTTCTTATTCTGTTTACCTTGTTTGTTGCCAAAACCCAGGGCTTTTTTGTAGCAGGAACTCCTTTGCATGTTAGGCCACACACCCCTAATGTAGCCAATCCTAATGAGTTCCTGCTGTTGGGTGTGGCCTATTATGCTAATGAGCTCCTGCTGGGCGTGGCCAACTTGGGAGCCAGCCGGAACTCCATTCCTGCCCCAAAATAGCCCTGGTTATGTAAAAATATTCTTAGCAAATATGGCATTAGAACTGTAGCTAAGTGATACAGCTACTCTTTTAAAAAGTAGGTTGTAGTGTGTTATTTTTCTTGGTGTTACTGAAATGATGTTAATCTTGGATTAATTTGTGTTTTAAAACTTACTTGAACCCGTATTGAATGGTGCAGTGGAGCAGCTGGCAGCTGTGCAGAGAGCTCTTAGAACATCGTTCTGTGTTCTTGGGGGGGGGGGGAGTCAGTTTTACTCACTATAAAGAGTGCCAGTCGGATGCTTCTGTAGCAGCAAGCGTCCACAATATAAGGGTATCTTGGCTACTTATGCTTTTGGAATGTCATTGCTTCAGCCTGCTAAATGTGTATGCTGAAGGGGGTAAGAGAAAGGTGGGTTTACCACGCTCTATTTCAAGGCTAACTAGAAGGCCTTAGAGGAAATCTGTTTGTGCTTGGGGTTTTAACTCTAATTTTTTTTGGTCTAGTATATTGTTTTTAACTATTACTGTATGTCATGCTCTATTATCTGTAATTTGCCTATGAAGCTTTGAATGGAAAGGACCCATAGAAGTTTGTTAATAAAATAAAAATGAATACATATTGCTCTAATGCTAGTTTTACACATTTGGCTTTCTGGTCTGAAAAGCCCCATGAATACAAAATTATTTCCCCCCTCTCAGGTGGTGTCTTGTCCATCCATGCAGTTATTTTCATCAAATGGATCTAAGGTACCAGTCATATTCCTAGTTTCCCAACTCTACATTAATAGTCATCGGGGAAGCAATGGGGTAATGAAAGCATGCCAGTTCTCATGATAGTCTGAGGGATGAGAGCAATTTTGACATCTTATCTCCAGGCTCTGTCGTACTAAATATTAAACTGTAGTTGGCAGAGAAGTGGCAAGGTGAGTATGTGCCTCCTCCTAGCAGATCTTCCTCACACATCGAGAATCCTGAGTTTATAATAGAGGTTAATTTGATTGTGTAAACATGTTATTTTCTTTGTTACACAAGTGTACGTTTGATGTTCATTGTCTTAGTACTCTGTATGTCGTCTTTCTTTTTCTTGACTAGGAAACCCAGATAATTGTATTCCTCCAGTAGAATATAATTAACTCTGAGCAAGGGGTAGTCAGCAGGTCAAGAAATCTGACAAAGACCTTGATTAATACAAAATTCAATATTTCTGCTAAGTGTCCTAGACAGCAATTCTAAGCAGGTCCACTCAGAATCCTACTTAAGTCTATTCAGTGGGGCTTGCTTTAAGGAAAGTGCTCTTTGAAGGGCACAGATGGTAAAGATGAATGAAAGTAGTGGAACTGTGTCAAAGCTGATCAACCAAAAACTGCCTATAGGAGGGAATCCTTTGATGTAGTTCATGTGGGAGCAAGGTGAAGCAAAGGATATCCTTCCACAAGTGAAGATGAAGTAGGAGTGGCTTCTATGAGAGAGGCTTTCTGAATTAATATTTTCTAATCCAGTGATAGAATCAGTGCATAACTATATACCTTCTCTTCCTGTAACATTTCATCCTGAGTGCCAGCAGCAGAAAGGTGCTAAATGATAATATGAATCTAATTTAAGTCTGAGCTATTGAGAAGTTGCAGCCCAGATACTTTGACAGTGCTATACACTGGTGATGCATCTGTTGAGAACAATGCGTTTCAGTTTTCTCTGACAGCTGCAAAGAGAAAAAATATTGATCTTCAATATTTTGACACTTGTTTACAAAGCCTGTTGTTAGGTGTTGATCTGGTGTCTCTTTTGTATCTTGTATGGGAGCCTGATATAGGATTATTCCAGGGGCATATTGGTCTCTCACATCCCTGTTCTTCTCTTGAAAGCATTGTATTTTGTTCTAGTACCCTCTTTCTGGCATAAATGCTTTGGCGGGGAGGGCGGGGTAAAAGTAAAATCAATAAAATAAACACAATAATAATAAATAAATAAACTTTAAAAAACTTTCTGCCTTGAATCATTTGCTACTTAGAAAATGAGTGTCTCACGTTAAGCTACAATACTATACTCAGTATTGGTAGCTGTAGAGTAACCATGTCAACATCTGCTTTGTGGAAACCTGACATTTTCTATGAGATGGTAATTTCAGAAAGAATGGCTCTATTCATAAGCTTCTTACTTGTGTATATGTGTCACTTATGACCATTAAATCTGTTATTATTGTCTCCTTTGTGGACATGGAAGAAAACCTTGCAGTCCTTTAATCCAATCCACTGCACTGAGACAGGACCCTCTATAACTAAAAACCCTTAGTTCCTATCCAGTGTGCTGTGTTTCAAGATGGATTGCTAATTTCTTTTGTGTTAATGTATCTGTGCTTTTGATAGCTGTGTGATGATCTAAGTTTCCTTCCCTGAGCGTTTGCCATTTTCTACTTAGAATTTTTCCATTCTCACAAGCCAAGCAATACTGAACTTTCCTTGTGTTGCAGAATTTGCATTTTCCCCACAGATCTACACAACTGCATTCCCCATGTTATTGTGTCCTCCATTACCTGCATATTTTTTCTCTTTTTGTGGTAATATACATTTTCTAGAATCAGCAAATGGAAATAGCTTTTGCTTACCCAACAGGTAAAAAACAGCTTGTCAAGCAAGAAATTAATTATACCTATATGTTCCTTATGAATGCTAGTCTGAAAATACAAGCAAACCTTCTTGTCTTGAAGGGTGAATACTTAAATGACTTGCTGCACAAAGCAACAATATTATGGTAACTAGCCAAAACTAATGGAGTGTGTGTGGATGGCCAGCAGAATTACTGATTTGCAATATTTCCCCAGAAGTATTAACTGAAGCAGAGGTAGTTTGTTGTGTTCTAGCCAAAACCTAGAAACTACAGCAAGGAAATGAAATTATGAATGTTCAATATCTTATGTTGCTGTTGTAATGCAGTTAGAGATGAGGCTGCAGCTCAGTGAGTTGAACATCTGCTTGGCATGCAGAAAGGGCTCAAATTCAATCTCCACCTAAAAGGATCAGATGATGTAAAAGGCCTTTGGAGAGCTGCTGCCAGTCTGAGTAGACTCTACTGACTTTGATGGACTAATGGTCTGATTCATTTCGTATGACTATATGAGCAATACTACATGCATCTATTGAAGCCTACTGAAGGGTTATTATGCACTAGAATATCTCATTTTTCAGTGACACTGTAGTGCTACACAGGTATATTCATAATCCTACTAAAGTCTACTCAGGGGGACTTACTCTCAGGAAAGTGTTCTTAGTTTGGCACTGTGAATGTCTTAGAGAACAATCATGGGTGGCTGAACACCATTTGTTCCTCTGAGACAAGTGGCCTTCAGCCACCCGAGACTGAGCAATAACAGGTCTATGATGCCCTTCAGTGTTTGGAGCTGCATGCACACAAGACTGACTGTGCATGTCTACCCTATGCCAACGGGTGCGGGTAGCCTATTGAACCCCATTCGTGATGGGGATCGGGCATTGCAGTTATTCCCCATGAATGAGGAATTATCAGAGAACAGTCTTTGATAGCCTGTTGAAACAAAAAAGAATGGGTGAAAAGTGAGCATCTATGAACATGTTAACCTGCTCTGAGGCCATTATGATGGTAAGCTGTTGCAACAGCTATTACAAGAAGTCCTCTGTAGTCTAATCAGGTATGTGGTGACAAAGGGAACAGGGGCTTGAGAGTGCAGTCTTCCAGCATACAAGTGTCTTTATTATTAGTGTTCCCAGAGGCAAAGTTGATAGGGTTACAGCAAAGAGTTATGGTAAGTGGTGTTTGCAGAAATTCCCAGAGGAAAAGTGCAAATTGACTGCTGAGTTTGTTGTTGCGATGTTTTATGTTTGAGCTCAAATCTATTGTAGGTTCTGCCACTGCTTTTCTTGAAACACTTCAGGTTTGTGTAGCAGAGAGGACTGAATATGTGTTTCCTGGATGGCTCTTGGAAGTTCAATAAAACAGAAGTCCAGTGGCACCTTAAAGACAAACAACATTTATTCCAGCATGAGCTCTGTTGAGTCAGAGCTCACTTCAGATGCTGTAAAATTTAGCCCAGAAATAATGGAGCTCTAGGGAAAAAAAGTAAGGTGTTCATTGACATGCTGCCCCTTATTATCTATCCATTCCTAAATCCCCATAAGTAGTACTGTGTGGCTTTTAAAAATAGAAAAAAATGTTAGTTTTAAAACCACGTCCACTGATTTTGGAGCCCTGTTTGCTCATCTCAGGGGCTAGTTTTAGATGCTTATGGATGGAGATGGGTGCTCATCTTCATAGATTCCTATGCCCGAGTTCAGAAGAAACGGTGATACTTCAGATTTGTATATATTTCTGTGAGTGTGCTGGATTCCTCCATGCCAATGAAAACAGTCTGCTGGACGTGTCCAAATTCTTTGAATTCTGTTTTCAGTTTGGTCATTTAAAATGCTAGCAATGAAGGAGATGATTTTTAGATTCTTTACTGTAAACTATTTGAAGTAGATTTGTAAAGAGGTGCATTAAATTTGGCTCCTTTGTGTGTGTGTGTGTGTGTGTGTACTCATCGTCTCTCCCCTTTCTTGCAGGTGGCAACACCTTCGTCCAGACCAAGTCATCCTTCAGCTCATCATCCTCCAAGAAAGTGGGCAGGTGAGGGCGATCCCCTTCTCTCCACACCAGGACTCTTGCAAGTACCTGCCTTCGCTTTTGCAAGGCTTATGTGGAAGAACTTTCTGGTGGATCCCAGCTCCACTGCACTGATTTTAAAAAGACCCCCCCGGATCAGCAGCCTGCTTTGGGATAATGTTGTTTCCAGGCGGGGCCTGGAGTTCTCCCGGAGTTACAATCAGTGTTCCCTCTAAGCTGAGCTGGTGTGAGCTAGCTCACAGTTTTTTAGCCTCCAGCTCACACATTTTTGCCTTCGCTCAGGAAGGAGGGCTCCAGAGCAAGCCGATTTATACAGACACACACACATGTATAGATGTATATTCTAGGAAGAAGCATTATAGGAAATGAGTGTCATAGGAAGAAGTGTTCAAAGATGATCTCGTGGAAAGAGGAGTTTGGGTGGGAGCAGAAGTGATTAAGCCATCATCTTCCTTGTGATCTGCCCACAAGACACACTGCTGTTTTTCTGGTAACTTCTTCCTGGAAAGATCAATTATTTATGGATTTTGTGAATGATAGCTCTGGAAGCTTTGTAACACTTTTGTTTCTAGGTGTTTTAGACTCTATTTCTAAGTGGCATGGGCATTGAATTCAATAAGGTTTACTTCTGAGTAAATATTCTTTCAGACTGAATGTTACAGATCAGCCGAGACCTGCTACCAAGCACTCTGTGGCTGTTTGCTGATAAACTTTTGGCAAAATAATTCCTTCATTTTAAATTTGGTAATAAAGCTTTGTGTTTTTTCCAAATTAGTTCAAACCTTGTATAAACTAATAGCTGGACAGAGTATTAATATAAAACCAAAACAAAGGCATTTACATTTGAACACTGGAAAAAATAAACAGCATCTCATCTTCTACAGTAATTTGTATGAGTTCAGATTATCTAGTGCTCTTTTCAGAGACGGCGAAAGAATCTGTGCTTTAACAGCTTTTCACAGCTGTTCTCTTTTTAGTACCGGGGGGGGGGGGCACAGATACATCTTCTCTTGTTTCATTTTTATGTAAAAGTACATTAAATTCAATTTCTGGCAATTAATATGATGGGGCATATGATGAATAAATTAGCTGAAGACATACTATATAATCTTTTCTTCTGGTTCAGGGTTAGGGATTCGGAATAGAGCAAAAGCTAGAAAAATTCTGCCTCCTCTATAAGTCACTTGAATAAAATAGCATTTCAGTGTTTCATGACATCAATGTAACTTTTTCTCTTGCACTCATGTGCTGTTCCAGAAGAATGAGTTGATTCATTGACAACAAAATCTTCTAAAACTGGATCAGTTTTTGTCCTGATCAGCTTTTAGTTTGTTTTTGGTGTAACAAAGCTCAGCTGGCGCTAAAGTAGCTTATGTACGTGTTGTGCCCCCCCCCCCCGAGTTATTGTAGCTTGATGGCAGGGTACTTTTACAAAGGAATTGTGCCCTTTCCCCCAACTGGAACACATTTTTCCTGTTCAAGGTTTTTGATATCCCGGCTCCCCTAGTATATCAAGTTGGGCAATGGGTTTTTAAGGGGCAACTACAAAACAGAAAGTTTGGCACATGCAGCCTCAACTACACTACTGGCCTGCACTGTATCTGTGGGAACACGATAATTTTCACTTTTTTAGACGACTGGAGGACTAGAGTGTTGTGCCAAGCTGATGGGATTGAATGTGGCCAGGCTAGCCATTAAGTACTTTATGAGAGCAATCCAAAGCAGGCATACTCAGAAGTAAGTCCAATATCAGTCAATGGGATTTACTCCCAGGAAAGTGTCCCTAGGACTGTAGACTAAGTATAGGACATATAGTGACTGGAAGTTAGAAAGAAATACAGCATCTGTGAGAATCCCTGAAGGGGATTTATAACAGGCGAAATGGCTTCAGTCAGTTCTTGGTGTTCAGGTTGCAAACTCTGTTTGAAGTTTCCACTCTAATGAAACCTGCTAGAAAAAACAAGCAAACAGCCGTTTAACATGAGGAATTATGTAAATACATTCCTAAATTCTAAAGTGAGAGTTATTTTGTGTCTATTGGAGCATCATTTGTACTTTCAGGGCCAAGCCAGCTATTACAGTGCCCATGGGCCATTCAGAAATACTACAAGGGCCCACAGTGTGGTGGGATCAGGCAGTGTTCCCCCCACACTTTATGAAGTGCTGAAAAAGCTATGGGGGAACGGTTTCATCACTAGAAAAGGCACACAAGAGGGGACAAGATTGTCTGGCCCCACTGTGCAATGGGCCCAATCAAGATCAGTCCCTTGCAGAATTTTTAAATAGCTGAAGCTCACCTCTAAAAAGGTAGCGGTGGCCATGGTCGGGCCTGTGGACACTGAAACGTCAAGTCTGGCCATCAGGAAAGCTTTCAGCACTAGCACTGGAACATAACAATGTATCTTCCATCTTGCATCACGGAATGGCTTGACAAAAAGAAAAGTTATGGAACTAACTAATGCCTTTCCTTCTTCTTCAGTGTTGACGAGATAGAGGACAGGCTTCTTCATGAGCCTGCTGTTGAGAAAGGAATTTATTCTTCAGAGTCCCAGTTGCTCCAGTGCACCATGTGGAGGGGCAGGGGCAGTGAGCCCTGTAAAAACGAAAAGGTGAATAGAAAACTTATAACAGTTTAAGGAGACTGATGATGGTTTTGTTCCAGGGGAGGGGATGGAGACTGTTTTTCTAAGTGCTGTGACATTTTTATCTGAGCTTTGTGAGATTTCATAGTTTGCAGGTGTAGGGAGTAGCGATGGCCACAGGCATAGAAAGCTTTTAAAAAGGGATTAGATTTTGGGTGATAGGTCTATGAGTGGCTATGAGCCATGGTGACTAAAGGAAGCCTCCATATTTGGAGGCAGTAAGCAGGGCTGGCTCACCCACTAGGCGAACTAGGCATTCGCCTAGAGTGCTGGGCCCTGGATGGGGCGCCAAGCTGTGCTCCCCTCCTCCCCCCTTTGGTGGTGGCGGGGGGGGAGGCAGTGGTGGCGGCAGCAAAAGGGTGGCTGGCTCCAGAGGTCTCCAGGTTTCCAGGCCCCACTGGGAGGTTGGCATCTGCGCCACAAGGCAGCCTCGCCTAGGGCGCAGAAACACCTTGAGCCAGCCCTGACAGTAAGCCTCTGAATACCAGAGCCAGGAGGCAACATCAAGGGAAGGCCTTGGCCTCTATGCCTTGTTTGTTGTCCCTCCAGGGCAACTGGTTGGATACTGTGTGAAACAGGATGCTGGGCTAGAGGGATCACTGGCCAGATCCAACAGGGCTCTTCTTATATTCTTATGAGAAGGTGCTGTGTAGGGCTAGCCTTTGTCAGAGCAGGTGCAGTACAGGTTTTAAAGAAGGAGAGATGTCAAACATCTAACAATTACCTTGAGGGATTAGCATGGTATGTGGAGGTTTACCTCAACAAGCCTCTTGTGGCTCACCAGCTTATAAGGACCTGAGTGGAGAACCATCTCTGGAACTCTCCCTGGTTAATGGTGGGTGGGCTAATGGGCCTGATACCTAGGAATGATAATGTATGTAACTTGAAAAGCAGACTTTGTTTAGGCACTGCTTTAGAGAGTCAGTGAAATGCTCAAGTGTATGTGTGATCTGCCTGAGTGGCAGTTCCCACGTTCTGGCTGTGCCATGCAGAAGCTTTCAAAGTAGCCATGAACATGGAGCATGCATGAATAAATAAATAGATTTTTTTTGCAATGAATGAGAAAGTGATCCTGATCAAAGAAAATCATGCAGTCTGCATGCATACGTTCTGAAAAACTGCTGTGCAGTTTTGTACTGATGATTATGCCTTAGCACTAGAAGAGGCCATTAGTAATTCTGCAAAATGGAGATGACTGCTGTTTTGGGGGAGGGATAAAATAGTGTTTTTAGTACTGCTGTTAAGGGTTGGTGTAATGGTTAAGAGTGGCAGACTCTAGTCTGGAGAGCCGGATTTGATTCCCCACTTCTCCACATGAAGCCAGCTTGGTGACCTTCGGTCAGTCACAGTTTTCTCAGAACCCTCTCAGCCCCACCTACTCCACAAAGTGTCTTTTGTGGGGAGAGGAAGGGAAGGGAATTGTAAGTTGCTCCAAGACTCCTTTGTATAGTGAAGAGCGCAGCTCTCCTCCTCCTCCTCTTCTTCTGCTGCTGCTGCTGCTGCTGCTGCCATATTTGCAGCAGATGGTTAAAATTCTAGCCTGTGTCTATTCTTGAATTACTTCCAATTTGAATAATCTATGCTAAGAATTTGATGTCTTAATTTGAAATGTGGATCTATGTATATTATGTAATATTTATACCTTTGTGTTTTCATTACAAGTTTCAGCAATGGATGGAGGATTCATAGCATCCTTTGTGTCTTTATGAAGATAAAGTTTTGGGATTAAGTTGCATATTCATTCAAATACTAATTCATCACAGATTATGAAAATATTGCTCATCTCCATGTACAATGTATATGCCTGTGTGATTCTGATAGAATGGGTAGGCAAAACGTCTTGAATTTGTTGACAGTTTTTATCATGTGAAACTGACAATATTGAAACCATCTGATTGTACAGTAGCTATGTTTGTTTTAGTTCTTATCAGACTTTATATTTACATTTTCTGTTTCCAACTGGCTGTAATCACACATAACATAGTATCTATAGATCTAATTCCCAACTGTGCCCCCTATCTGTAGATACTTATATCGGTGGATCAGGGCCATACTTGCACTAAACAAATGTTTCTGTAAACTTGGGGGATCCCCTAGGTTTGCAGAAAAATCTGGCATTTAAAAAAAATGGGGGGGGGGTCCTTAAATTCTCTGTCCAAATAGAAAAAGCATTGTTTGTGCATGTGGAGACAATGCACTTACCTTTAACAGTCCTGGTGGCAGCAGCAGTGGAACTCAGGAGCTGCTGCCTGGCCCACCTGGAGCTCCATGAGGCAAGCCACCGAAAGCAGTGGGGGCAGGGAGTGGTGGGGGAGGCTGCTGCAAACCCACCCAGAGCAGCTCCAGGCAAGCCGCTGAGAGCGGTTATTGGGAGGGAAACCCTGGCGGGGCCTCCTGGAGCAGCTCTGGGCGAGTAGCTGAGAGCAGTTGTTGCGGAGGTGGAAGGCTTGGTGGGCTTGATCAGAGCAGCTCTGGGTGAGCTGCCAAGAGTGGCTCTGAGGTGGGATCCTTGGCACTGAGAGTGGCTATGAGGAGGGAAGCCCTGGCTGGTCCACCTGGAGCAGCTCCATGTGAGCTGCCGAGAGCGGATATTAGGGAGGGGGAAGACTCGGCAGGCCTGCCTATAGCAGCTCTGGGCAAGCCACTGAGATTGGCAATGGGGGGGAAGCCTTGGTGGGGGGGGCAAAAACAGAGTGAAAGAGAGTGCTGGGGTAGGGGACAGAAAGAGAGAGAGAGAGATGAAGAAGAAGAAGAGGAAGAGGAAGAGGAAGAAGAAGAGATTGGATTTATACCCTGCCCTCACTCGGAGTCTCAGAGCGCCTTACAAACTCCTCTCCCTTCCCCTTCCCACAACAGACACCCTGTGAGGTAGGTGGGGCTGAGAGAACTCTTTCAACAACTGCTCTTTCAAGAACAGCTCTGACAGAATTATGGCTTGCCCAAGGTCATCCAGCAGCTACAAGTGGAGGAGTGGGGAATCAGACCCAGTTCTCCCAGATTAGAGTCCGCGCACTTAACCACTATACCAAACTGGCTCTCAGAGAGAGAGAAAGAGAAGGTGATGAGGTAGGGGCAGAAAGAGAAAAAAGTGATTGGGTAGGGGCAGAAAGCGAAAGCGAGTGATGGGGTAGGGGTGAAGAAAGAAAGAGAAAGAAGTTGTTGAGGTGAGGGGGGGCAGAAAGAGAAAAAGTGAGTGATCTGGGTTGGAGGCCAAAAGGGAGTGATGGTGTAGGGAACAGAGAGAGTGTCTGACATGGGGGAGAGAGATGGATACTTGTTGGTATCCTTAATAACAATTTCCAAGTTGTAAGACATTTAATTTGACAGTTGGAATATTAAAATATGAGAAGATTTTATACATTTATGGCTGTTAGTATTTGATTGCAGTTTCCAGGCAAATAACCACTTCAGAAGCTGGTGTAGTCTGGCAGAATGTGGCAAAAGGGAGTCTAGATGCTTGTTCTCAAGTATTAATGCTGCTCTCTCTCTGTTGGATTATTTTAATCCTGTTCATTTTGGAAACAGGAGAAGAGCTTTTTTTGTAATACTGTTCTCTATCTCTAATGAGGCTGGCAAGGAGAGAATTTGCATGCTATAATGAGGTGTTTGTGTACTGCACTTCTTTTAAAAGGAGCTCTGTAATAGTAAAAGGTATGGTATAAGAAGATAATTCACTGACAGTGTACTTCAGAAATTTAAAAATCTTGGTAAGCAAGATTTCATAGGACAAATATTTCACTTGAAAGTAAGTCTAACAAATTTCAGATTGGGTTCTTCCTCTATGCCTTGGTCTAGAATTCCTATGGGAGGTGTGAGAACTGTTTACATGCCTTGTCTTCTGACTCCAGTAATAACATCAGCAACACAGATCTGTGTATTGAATGTTCTTATTGATAGTTGTTCTGAATGGCTTGCAGAGGGGGCTAGTGCCAGCTTCATTAACAGCTGGGAAAACTGCTAGACCCCGTCTTCTTAATATGTCCATTTATTAACAGTTACAAAATGCTGGCATTGAGCAGCATGCTAAACCTGCCTGTTGAAACCTATGTGTTTGTGGTAAGAAATGGGAAGGGGGGGGGGAGCGACTGACATCAAGTGGTACCAGTTTTAGTGCTGGCTTCCTTTAAAAAGTAATTAAATAAGCAAAGTAAGTGGAGCAAAAAGTATGAGTTTGTAATACAGGTGGGTAGAAAAGGTGGATTTTGTTCTGCTGGTATATAAGAGCATAAGAGAGGCTGTGCTGGATCAGGCCAATTGCCCATCCAGTCTAACACTCTGTGTCACACAGTGGCCAAAACCCAGTGCCGACAGGAGATCCACCAGTGGGGCCAGAACTCCAGAAGCTTCCCACTGTGGTCCCCCAAGCACCATTACTGCCCAAGACATAGTGTTCCATCCATACCTTGTGGTTAATAGCCACTGATGGACCTCTGCACCATATGTTTATCTAATCCCCTCTTGAAGCTGTCTATGCTTGTAGGCACCACCACTTCCTGCGGCAGTGAGTTCCAAGTGTTAATTACTCTTTTGGTTAAAAAGTACTTCCTTTTATCTATTCTAAACTTACTGCCCATGGGTTTTTGCATTGTGAAATAGGGAGAAAACTACTTCTTTCTCTACCTTCTGTATCCCATGCATAATTTTGTACACCTCTATCATGTCATCCCTCAGTCATCATTTCTCCAAGCTAAAAAGCCCTAACCTCTTTAACCTTTCTTCACAGGGAAAGTGTTCCATTCCCTTAATCATTTTAGTTGCCCCTTTTTGCACTTTTCCCAATGCTACAGTATTTTTTGAGGTGCAGTGATCAGGCATGTACACAGTAGGGATGGGCACAAACTGAATTATGAACATAAATTCATCACAAACTGGGCCTGATTCTTTGTTCATGCCCATCCCTATCCGAACATCCCAGGACCCTCAATGTAGTTTTGGAGGTTTGTGGTTTGTGGGGGGAAGTGTGTGTGTGGGAGCGAGAGGGATCACTGAAATGGCTTGCATCTATTTCAGTGATCTTTTTTGTTCCCCCCCCCTTCCAAATGTTCCCTTTAAATGGGTTTTTTAAGCCGGCATCATGCAGAAGTGGAGGCCAAGTGGCAAATTCGCTGCTTGGCCACTCCTGTGTGGCAGCCAACTCAAAACCTATTTGAAGGGAAAGTTCCCTTTAAATGGGTTTTGGAAGGTCTTCCTCCCTCTGTTCTATTGGCCTTGGCGGCCACTACCATCAAAAAGGAGGGAGGGAAGATCCGTGAACCTCATGAACACGAACCAGTTTGTGAAGCAGGGGAGGTTTATCCTGGCTCATGGGACCTCATAAACCATGAACCAGGGTGGACCTCCATTTTCCTTGTTTGTGCCCATCCCTAGTACACAGTATTCCAAATGAGGCCACACCATAGATTTATACAAGGGCATTATAAGCAATTACAGGAAGAGAAGTACCATATAAACTATTGGAATTCTTATTATTCTTTCACTGGGAAGAACAGAAGAATAAATTCAATATTAAAATTAAGATGTGGGTTAAATGTGGTAAACCTCTAAATCTAAAGCCCCCCACTCTTCCTCAGTGTAGCCCAGGCATTGTGTGCCCATTGGCAAAGGAGGAGAGGGGCATCTGTGCTTTGAACATTTGTATTAAAAAAGGAATTGCTGCAGGTGCAGCTGCTCTTTCTTAG